>NW_026865794.1:0-102086 GCF_026571515.1 Ruditapes philippinarum | reverse complement strand
ATCCATCAACCAAACTTGGCAGGATTGTTCCTTGGGTGAACGGCTTCCAAAGTTGTTCAAAGAATTTCATTCCATGCAGAAATCTGGTTGCCATGGCAACCAAACAAGGAATTATAAGAATAAATTTAAAAAATCTTCTTGTAAAGACCCAAAAGGGCTAGAGCATTGATATTTTGCATAAGGCATTGTCTGGTAGACCTCTAACAAGATTGTTCAAATTATAGCCCTAAGGTCAAAATTGGCCCCGCCCCGGGGGTCATTGATTTTCACTATGTACATATAGTAAACACTTAAAATACCTTCTTGTAAAAACTCAAAAGACCTAGAGCTTAGATATTTTGCATAAGGCATTGTCTGGTAGACCTCTAACAAGATCGTTCAAATTATAGCCCTGGGGTCAAAATCGGCCCCGCCACGGGGTCATTGATTTTTACTATATGTACATATAGTAAAAACTTAAAACACCTTCTTGTAAAGACCCAAAAGACCTATAGCTTAGATATTTTGCATAAAACATTGTCTGGTAGACCTCTACCCAGATTGTTAAAATCATAGGGCTGGGGTCAAAATCGGCCATCCCCAGGGGTCATTGGTTTTCCCTAAAACAGAACTCAACAGGTCTCAATCTCTGGCAAATTATCAAGTGCCAAAGAAATATCATCTGGAGTCCCTCAGGGATCCATTCTTGGCCCCGCTCTATTCATTCTATATATAAACGTGGATCATAGATTATCATGGAACTGTCAAATTGAACATCTGATTAAAAAATGCAATTCATTACTGTATCTTCTACTTCGTATTAAACAATACCTAAACAAACAGATGAGAATAGTTTTTGGGGAGGCTATGCCGACCCAATGTTAATAACTGTCTGTCAAATCTTACTGCCGCGGTAATCAGGTCAAAAAATAGTACCTTGATTTTTTCTAAGCTGACTCATCACTCATCACAGACATTTACAATATGAAAATATTTTCATTCTTTAATTTCATATCTGCAATTTGTAAAGATAATAATTCTCTGAAAAATTCTTGATTTTTGTTTAAATCACTACTCCGTGACGTCATACTGCCACGGTAATCAGGTCAAAAAATAGTACTTTGATTTTTTCTAAGCTGACTCATCACTCATCACAGACATTTACAATATGAAAATATTTTCATTCTTTAATTTCATATCTGCAATTTGTAAAGATAATAATTCTCTGAAAAATTCTTGATTTTTGTTTAAATCACTACTCCGTGACGTCATACTGCCGCGGTAATCAGGTTTAGGCATATTACGTACGTCTATATTAAATAGTTCTGGTATGAAAACCCTTCAAAATAATAACTTTATCCATATTTTTTTAACAAAAAGCATAAATGAAAATTTAAAACTAAATGCTTTAATTCAGTGGCAAATATTCTTTATTATTTTTGATAACAATTTTCCAATTACTACGCAGCGACCAACTGTTTATGAACGGGTCATTAACTAGAACGTTGCAACTACGTATTCTCAATATCATGCATGTGCTTTTGTTGTTATAAACTATTAATAGTCCTTAATATTTTTTAAAGACAAATAATTGTAAACTGTCGCTTACATCAGAGACATGGATCATGCTTGCGTGATAACTAAGGAAAACTAACTTATTTGTACACCCCAGGAGGCTGTACGCGGAAAAACGCTCATAAACCGCTAAATCATATAGCTGTTTAGTAAATATTTTGCATACATTTAACTAAAAAATTCACTGATGGTGATGAACATATAGTTTAAAAAACATTTTATTCTTTAACCATTACCGCCGAAAAAAAAACTATTTAACTACAAAACCCCTAAGGACCTCCGACAAAATCCCAGCACAATATTACATTTTACATTAGCAAAATAAAAAAAGCAATACTTATATTTTCATCTTACATAATTCATTAATCAAACTTTTAACATAAAAGTATCTTTGGTAATTGACAGATCCCTACTCTGATCTTTTATTTGTATAGGAATAAATTTAAACATGTGCTCTTTTGTTTAGGAATTTTTTGTAGTGAAAGTCTTATATATTCACTAATCTCATAATTAGAATTAGACAGGTCAGGAATTTATACAAACAGTTGTTTAGTTAACTATGCTCATTTTAATCCCAATAGAAACATTCAAATATTTGTGGTAAAAAACATGACCAAAGTACCTAGTAGTCGTTTACCCGGTGGTGATCCCATTAAAACTGATTATAGATTCGAATTGATTAGAAAACACAAATAGAAACATGTGTTTCCGTACAACAAAAATCGGAAGTAAAGTGAACAGTTAATTGACAGAAATATGTGGTCAAATATGTTTTAACAAGGAAATAAGTATTTCAGAGAAAGACGCAAAGATCAGTATGACCCCGTATTGTGTAATTAGAAAGTTTATTCAATTCTAGGGCATACATCATAATTTGATAGTCCATTTGTAATAAAATTCAAATTTTCAATAAAGATTATGAGATACATAAAAAATATTAAAGAATAAGAAGCTTTAATTAAAAAAAAAAACAAAAAAAACAAAAACAAAAAAAAACCCGCATACATATACAAATTACTTACAGTCGAGCATCGGGAAGTCATTAACATATCTTACGAAAACTTTAATTTGAAACCGATATTTGCTCGCGCTGAAGTGATAAATGTTTATTTGAAAAATAAAAAAAAAAAGAACTTTTATGGTTGTGTTCTAAAAATAATGGGCGGCATAAGAGGAATTTCTTATTCATTTTACAACACTTGAAAAATTACTACAGAAAATGTGATGTTGTTTTGTTTTCAACAAAAGTGTGTGTGTTTTAAGTTTATTTATACTCGGCGCCGGAATAACCATATGTCCGAGATTATAGCATCTGGGACGTCTTTTTCAAGCAGATTCTTCCTGGAAGCCCATTCTTCGTTCTTTGGTGGTAAAGGAGACGACAATACCGTCAAGGCATCAACTTTCTGACTGACGACAACAAAACGGCATCTATTAGCGCCAAACCTCCAGAGTAAGTCACGACACGTCAACCAATCACCTCTGGTACTTATGATGACTTGACTATGACCTTCCGTGTGCCTTCTCCGCGACGTGCACGCCTCTGGAGGTATTTGGAGAAGTTTCAACAAAAACTTCCAAAACACGCCATTTATAACACCATTCATAGCACTGACGGCTTCGATGTTCTCATCTATTTGCGGGAAATGGTCGACAGGGAAAACCCTACGTAATAACCGCACACCCTGTTAACAACAGATTTTCCGCAGTATATATTTCAAGCTAGTGAGGTTTAAAAATACACGTAGAATCTATCGATTAACTACCATAAGTTGGTTGAGTGTTGAGTGTTGGCGGTAAAAAAAGAAGATATAACTTCCTGATCAATTTTCACTTAGGTTGATTCAGTTTTGAATAAGCTTTGCAGAGATGTATTTTTTCAAGAAATATTTAGCTTTAATATTATCCGACGCCGTCAGTAATGAAATGGGATTAATTTTCTGAAACGTGATTTTATTCGAGATTTGCTTCTGAAGAAGACAACCTTCTGTCCGTAGAGCATGAATGTTAATACTCATCACAAGACAGTATCTTATTGATCTCAATTATGGTACATCTAAACGTGTATATTTTTTATGTTCAATAAAAATGTTGCATCACTGCAGTTGTTATTATCATTCAATAATATTAAAATGACATAAAATATTTATGATGAACAGTCCTAGAATATTTTGATAAGGAACCGTCAGTTGTAAAATGTTATTGTTATCTGATAATGAACAGTCGTCATACTTGCTGGTATGTCATTTATTATTGACAGTTTAGGTTTTTCAAAATTTGCATGATTAACAGTCCGAATGTAGACCTTAATTAAATGTTCTGGAATATTTACAAAATGAATAGTCAACCTCATTAACCATATATATGAATGGTTGAACACAACAGTAAGGATAAATAGCGCAATGTGCATATCTTTTTATTTTGGTAGCATATTTAAAGCAAAAAGAAAAAAACTATAAGTCTGAAACATTCTCTCATAGCCTCCCCATCAGTACATTCAGTGCTTTGATTTATAATGCATACATATTGCCACACCTAGATTACTGCTGCACTATTTGGGGAAATTGTAATGATGAATTACTAAACAGCTTATACAAATTTCAAAAGAGAGCCGCCCGTATTATACTTGATGCAGACATTGATACACCCTCAGATATATTGTTTCATGAATCGAATTGGTTAAAAATACATGACCGCATACATTATAAAAAGTCAATTCTTGTTTACAAATCCCTTAACAATCTATTGCCACATTATATTTCTGATTTATTTTCGCATACAAATCACACAACTCTTAGATCACACACTCAACAAACACTACATATACCCAAACCTAGACTAGAGTTTTGCAGAAAAGCTCTTGCATACTCTGGGCCTAAAATCTGGAACAAATTACCATTACATATCAGGCAATCAAACAGTCTTGCAGAATTCAAAAAAACATACTTAACATGGTGGTTCTCTGGTGGAAACCTCTGCTTAAATGCAATGTAAATATTTGTTTGAATATTTGTTTGAATATGTTTGTTTTATATATATGTTAATTTTCACTTTTGATAACATTTGTATACCAGTATATTATCAACACATGTCTTTTGTTGTTTAAGGTTGATCTCACATATTTCAATGTTGAATGTATAATAATGAAATCAACTTATGTAGTTATTTATTCTCTTATTGATGTATTTTATTTTATAAATTGTTTTGTACATTGTTGAGGCTCACAGGGAAGACTGGGCTTGCCCAACTGTGTTGCCTCATTAAATAAAGTCGTTACTTACTTACTTACTTACTTACTTACCTTATATGTATATATAGTAAAAACTTTAAAAAAATTCTTCTAGCAATCGACAAATGCTAGAGGTTAGATATTTTGCATGAAACATTGTGTTGTAAAACTCTAGCAAGATTGTTCAAATTATAGCCCTGGGGTCAAAATTGCCCCCGCCCTGGGGGTCATTGATTTCAATATATACATATAGTAAATAATGAAAAAAATCTTATTGTCTGAAGGTACAAGGCTTAGAGCTCTAATATTTTTTAAGTGATATCATCTAAAGGTACTCTACTAAAGTTGTTCAAATTTTGCCTCTTGTGTCAAAATTAGCCCCGCCCCTGGGAGCCATAGGTTTATCTTGTATATAGTTAAAACTTAAAAAATCATCTTCTCTAAATTTACAAAGGAGTTATATATATATATATATATATATATATATATATATATATATATATATATATATATATACATGCATATATATATATACTTCGACTTATTTGTGGTAAATTGCACTAGATTTACTTAATACGGACCACGAAAAATCTTCGACACATCGAAAAATTCGACACATAAAATCTCGACTCATAAATAGGTTTTTATAAGGAATATATAGGGGGAAAAGTCGGGACTATAATTTTTCTTCGACACATCGAGAAAATCGACTAATCAGAATTTCGACTCATAGAAGTTCTACTGTATAAGCATGTATATATATACACACACACACATATATATATATATATATATATATATATATATATATATATATATATATATATATATATATATATATATATATACAGTCACATTCCTTCATTTACGGGGCATCGGTCTATTTGAGACCATACTTGTGGGGTTTATATTTAATGTGGGGCATACATAAAGCCTCGCAACTCTGGCATGTTTAAAACGATGTATGGGGGTGTAGGCTACCCTTCTAACATAGTGCCCGTAGGCCGCCTGTACGAAAAAGTCTGGGCAGAATGCAGACAGAATCTGTACCAACTTTATTTTGAAAACTCTGTACAGAGTCTGTACAGAAAAAAATCTGGTTAAATGAAACAAAGTTGAACCAGAATTCTATTAATAGATTTTAGCAATAAGGATAAAGAACAAAATCTGTACAGATTTTTTCTGAAATATTTAAATTAAGCCGAATATTTTCTGGGCAGAAAAAAGTCTGGGCAGAAAAAAAAAATCTGGGCAGAAAAAAAATCTGGGCAGAAAAAAATCTGGGCTTCTTCATATTCTGTACAGAATTAACCCTGTCCACAGAAAATATCTGAAAGGGAATTCTGCACAGAAAAAATTCTGTACAGAAAATATTCTGTACAGATTTTCTTTTTTGGCTAAAAACAAAATCAATTTTCCTTTTGAACATTTCTTATTTATTAATTTCAATTAACAATTTAATTCATTTCTTTCCTGCAAAAGTCTATCCAACGGGTAATAGCCTTGTTGAGGGCGCTGTCATCAGGAATTGGCTTGTCTCTGTCTTTGCACCACACATCCTGACATAATCTAAAAGAGTAAAAAAAAAAGAATTTGAATAAAGTTAATTCTATTATTAAATGATATGCAAAATTTGTGAAATATTATAATGTGTATATAAAACAGTTACCTATATACCTTAAGTTTTTTTGCACCAAGTAACATCAAAGTCACTGACTAATAAAACTGTTTACATATATCATCCCTGACCAAAGCTTGTGTTACAAATCTATACAGTTATGTAAATTGCAACATAACTTAAAATAGGAGAGATTTACAAGTGGCCAATATTCTAAAAATAGAATTGCTGATAAGCACTGACCATAGCAACCATTACATATAGTTTATAGTTTATTATAGTTTATTAGCATAATATGTGTTTACATACATAGCCATACATTACAATGCTGGTCATAAATTCTACACAATTTCCGGGAGTTTTCAATTGATTAATTTAAACTAAATGAATTGAATTATAGAATAGCAAAACCAAAAGCTAAACTAGTTATTGCATAATAGAGCAAGAAATAAAAAAAAAAAGATCTTGAGCTATCAACTGATCAAAAAGCAATTTATGAACTAATAATTTCACTGGCCCAGCTTTGACCTCAGTGCATTAATTTTATACTCAATTTAGACCATAGTGGTCTGTCTCAAATCAGAGTAAATTTCACTAATATAGATAATTCATAGACTATTAAAAGATGTATAAATAATTTCTTTTATCTATAGTGGAAGGTATAACCAAATAATTCAAAGAAAAATTCAAAGAAAACATTGCAAAATCTTACCTCTGGTTTTGATTATAATTCCATCATAATTCCTCTTTGGCCCCTAAATCTGAGAATTTCAAGTCTCTACATGATTGCTCTTCACAACAACTAACTTGTTTACTTATCATTAGAAAAATAAACTAAACAAAACATATTCATCTTTGCTAATGTTTTAATCTTTGCCAATGTGAAGACACTTTGTGTAATAAAACCTCGTGTGGCAGTCTGAGAGATTTGAATTGACCAACAGGGGTTACATGGGGGTTACACCTGATATTACAGAATATCTATCTACTACTCTGAGATTAACTCAGAGTGAAATTCTGGCTAGAAAAGTAAATTCTGTCTCAAGATTTATCTAAGTGTTAAAATTCTGTGTGTCTATGTAAATTCTGCCTCAATTTTTTTTCTAAGTATTGAAATTCTGTCTTGTAAAAATAACTAAGAGCAAAATATCTGTGTGAAAATTTTTCTGTACAGAAAAATTTTTGATTCTGTTTTATTCTGCACAGAAAATCACCTATTTCTTAGGCAGATTCTGTGTCCAATTCTGTGTCGGTGTCAACTCTGTACAGAAAAATGAAAATCTGCCTCTATAACAACCAGAGTTGGTACAGAGTCTGTACAGAATTGGCTCAGAATTTTCGTACAGGCCGGGTTTTAGTAGTAAATGATATATGTCCCACAAATGTATATATTTTTAATGGGGTTTTATGTTATTGGTCAATATGTTTTCACCTATGGTAAAATTAAATATATAGTTGATATATATAACTTAGTACCCCTTAGTTCTGTTGTTTGGAAATGTCATTATATGCCTACATAGTGGCATATATAAAAACTGACTGCATGAAATAATGCCACTCAACTCGGTCTTATAAATAGGCCCCGTAAGTGAAGATATGTGTGAATATATATATATATATATATATATATATATATATATATAAACCAGAATTGAATTCAAAATAACTTTGATATTATATAACAATAATATTATAGCTTATTATTATGTCCCTTTAAAACATTATAAGAGTAACGTCCCTTTACACTGTTTTGACGTCGTTACCAAGCGACGTTATTAAAGTCATTATCTTGAAGATCCCTTTAACGGGTGAAACCGGTTGATATTTCTCTTCAATTATTTATTACAGTTTTGTTAATAAACAATTGCATGTAAACTGGAAAAGGCATCTCTTCATTCTTTTTTTCCCGCTACATATATATATATATATATATATATATATATATATATATATATATATATATATATATATATAAAATTGCCTCATTTTTTCTATTTTTAGAAATTGAGTCATTTTTTTCTTTTTTTAGAAATTGCGTCATTTTTCTATTTTTAGAAATTGCGTCATTGTTTTTCTATTTTTAGAAATTGCGTCATTTTTTCTATTTTAGAAATTGCGTCATTGTTGCCTTTTTTAGAAATTGCCTGATTGTTGCTATTTTTAGAAATTGCGTCATTTTTTTTTCTATTTTTAGAAATTGCGTCATTGTTGCTATTTTTAGAAATTGCGTCATTTTTTTCTATTTTTAGAAATTGCATCATTTTTTTCTATTTTTAGAAATTGCGTCATTTTTTTTTCGTTTTTAGATTCTAATTTTAGAAATTGGGTCATTTTTTTCTATTTATAGAAATTGCGTCATTTTTTTCTATTTTTAGAAATTGCGTCATTTCTTCTATTTTTAGAAATTGCATCATTGTTCATATTTTTAGAAATTGTTGCTATTTTTAGAAATTGCGTCATTTTTTCTATTTTTAGAAATTGCATCATTGTTGCTATTTTTAGAAATTGTGTCATTGTTGCTATTTTTAGAAATTGCGTCATTTTTTCTTTTTTTAGAAATTGTGTTAATTTTTTTTTTTTAGAAATTATGTCATTTTTTTGTATTTTTAGAAATTGTGTCATTTTTTCTATTTTTAGAAATTGCGTCATGTTGCTATTTTAAGAAATTGCGTACTGTTGCTATTTTTAGAAATATGCTTAATGTTTCTATTCATATATATACAAAATCTATAAAGAAAACAAATGTAACAAGACAGACCAACTAAATTTATAAAAAGGAAACGTTAATATATGTTCAAACCTTTCTATGTTTGCGTTTAGAAAAAGTAAAAAGTCAAGCGTTGCCCCCGCCCGGCGGTGGCTCTTGTTATAGTATTATAGCAATTTGAACTTGTAAAGGGAGACTTTTCAATGAAAACAGCCATTTTTCACAAAATGCTCATGAAGTAATGGGTTAATGAAAAAAATAAAAAAATCTACAAAACAACAATTTTTCTTCAAATTTATATGACAGGCCATGTTTAAACATGAAAAAACGCGATGTAGGGTTATTTCAAGTATTTTCATCATTTTCTGTTAACCCATTACTTCATATACACGCCTTTTAACGCCTTTTTCACCCCCCCCCCCTTTTGTTGTCTCAAATGATGAAAAATGCCTTATTTAGGCCCCAAACACTTGTTTTTGTTTGAGAAATGTTGTTAAAAAAAGTGACCTCTTTTTCGGCGCGCCCCCCCAACCAAAAGATACATCAGGGGGTTGCCAGAAGGGGGATGTGCCCCCTTCTGTTTGGGGGGGGGGGTTGAAGGGGGGAGGAGTCCCCCTCATCGCAAAGAAAATTTTGGACTTGTGAGAGGCTGAAAATGACCCCAGATTGATCATAAGGTAACATGTAACCAACATTGAAAAGCATTTGACTCTATCTCAATCCATTGAGAAGTTGCAGCACTTTGAAATCAATTTTGATGGAAAAAATTAACGCAAAATAGTGATTTTTGGCAATTTTGAGATGTCCCCTCGTTGCCATGGTAACAGAAAATTTAAGCCTGATCATGTTGTTGCAAGGGCAATGGTCCAGTCAACATTTTTGCCAAGTTTGATTAGTGTTGAAGCAGTTTTTATAGTATTATAGCAATTTGAACTTGTAACGGGAGACTTTTCAATGAAAACAGCCATTTTTCACAAAATGCTCATGAAGTAATGGGTTAATGAAAAAAATAAAAAAATCTACAAAACAACAATTTTTCTTCAAATTTATATGACAGGCCATGTTGAAACATGAAAAAACGCGATGTATGGTAATTTCAAGTATTTTCATCATTTTCTGTTAAAAATAACCCGACAGACCTTGACTTTCACTCATAAATGAACTTGACTTTGAAGGTCAAATTATTGAAATTTTCATTTTTTTGGCTATTATTGGCTGTAACTTTGTTATTTTTGAATGGATTGTCTTGAAACTTGAACATAATAATCTTCAAGGATAACTGTTAAAAATAACCCGACAGACCTTGACCTTCACTCATTAATGACATTGTCTTTGAAGGTCAAATTATTGAAATTTTCATTGTTTTGTCTGTAACTGACTGTAACTTTGCTATTATTGAAGGGATCAACTTCATATTATAACAGAACATTCTTAAGGACCAGACCTTGTTGTTTATCAAACCCAAATTTGCTTGGGCTCTTTAATGACCTTGACCTTGAAGGTTAAATTACTGAATTTTCTCAGATTTGTGCATTAAATGACCATAATTATTTATTTATTGGTGTGTGTGTGTGTATTGATATTTATATATAAACATATCTATCATCATCATCATCATCATCATCATCATCAACAACAACAACAACAGCAACAACACATGCTTCTATTTATAGAATTGCGTGTTACTATTTATAGAATTGTGTGTTACTATTTATAGAATTGCGTGTTACTATATAGAATTGTGTGTTACAACAACAACAACAACAACAAAGTTCTATTTGTAGAATTGTGTGTTTCTATTTTCTATTTATAGAATTGCGTGTTTCTATTTATAGAATTGCGTGTTTCTATTTATAGAATAGCGTGTTTCTATTTATAGAATTGCATGTTTCTATTTATAGAATTGCGTGTTTCTATTTATAGAATTATGTGTTTCTATTTATAGAATTGCGTGTTTCTATTTATAGAATTGCGTGTTTCTATTTATAGAATTACGTGCTTTTATTTTTAGAAATTATGTCTTTCTATATATATATATATATACAAAATAGATGAACAAAATTAATGTGACAAGACAGACCAACTAAATTTATAAAAAGGAAATGTTAAGATATGTTCAAACCTTTCTTTGTTTGCTTTTAGAAAAAGTTAAAAGTCGAGCGTTGCCCCCGCTGGGCGGTGGCTCTTGTTGTGTTTCACAATGAAAAGTTGCATTCACCATTGAATTAGATTTCTTCCAGTTATCTTACATTTGAATGTTTGGAATGAAATAATAACGCTAATGAATTAAAACATTTCTTCAATGTTTCAAGGAAATGCATTTACACTGTGTTAAAGAAAAAAATGTTATACCAATGGTATACCTTTCTATACATGAAATAATTATACTGGTAATAAGATTTATCTTTGTAAAAAATATGATACATTGTAAAGTAAATTTGAAACATATGCAAGTATGAATTTCTCATTACAAATTACACAAATTATAAACAAGTAAAATTATTTAAAAAAAAAAAAATAAGATTTTAAATTGTTGAATTGAATTTATTGATTTGATTTTGTATACATTGCTTGCAATGTATACAGAGTTATAAGCTATATCTCAGAAATCGTTACAGGTTTATGTTGTTACCGAACAGCAGAAACTAGTTCTTCATTCTGCAGTAGTATTACATTCCGACTACACATCATTAAAATAGTGTTTGCAAAGTTATTTAAATACTTTGAAAGTTCCAAATCGTTCATTTTCATGAAATAATAGACTCTCCATTCCTTTAAAGAAAACAAAAAATAACTGTTACAGTTCATTGATAAAATTGTAGTTTATACCTACGCATTAAACTTCGCATATACGCATGCGCTTGCTAGCATGAATGAATTCATCGTAAATATAGTAAAGTCGTCAGAGTAAAATCGATACTTATGCTAAAACAATACAAAATAAGCCGTTTTTAAACCGCTAGTTTGTTGTGATTAAACGTCCGATTTTAAAATGTATTACACCAATAGAAAGCTTTGGATCTTAGCTTCATCACAGTACAAACTTCAATACCTATTTTGACTCCAAAGTATTTAAATTAACTGTTAAACCTACCATATGTCAGATCATTTTACATGCGATTTATACAGGGATTTATACAGTGAGATACGCAACCCGCAACCCGTTATCTTTACTTGAAATACAACTGATAAGAATAGCCTGTCGTCTGCTAGTTCTGAAAGTGTATATTGGTGTATTATATAAATGGGACGTCACATCTCAGATAGATATTAAATCAAATAAAATTCCTTTTTTACACATGATTTTCCTTTCACTTGTGTATGCCTTAGATTTTTTAAAAGAAATATGTTTCGAAATTCAGCAAAGATCAGTACGGGTAAAAATAAAGATTCGGCCGCTCGACCGTTCGACCTGAACTTGGGATATTGACGATTAAGCCAGAGCATAGAGCTAAATATAGGCATATGTGGCCAGATTCGACGAGAAGAAATAATCATTTGAAACTGTAAATCAGTGTAAGCATTAAGAAATAAATACATTAAATTTATGTTATTTTAATCTGCTTATATTAATTGCCGAAAAACACCAAAAAATATCGAAAAACACTTAAAATACAAAGAAATATTATTCAGCAATATAAACTATTTTTGATGGTTATTTGATGAAATTGGTTTTTGTCGGTTATTTGATGAAATGTGTTCAATAATATTAGTTTTAAATCGATACAACACATTTTACTTGTGATGAAATGGACATTATTAAAATAAAAACTATTAAATAAAATTTTCAACCGTCTAAATGAATGATTATAACATTATAGTGTGTAAGCAATGTAAAATATCAGTAATATTTTTGTAATACACATAGTATGAAATTGTTTTTTGGCTATGATACTGCCTAGCGTCAAAAACATAGAAAAAACCCCAAAAAAACACAATTTACTTGCACAAAAATACAAGATATATTTTTAAAAACATGCTGCTAAATACATTTTTCAACCGTTTAAATGAATAACTATGACATAGAATTTATTACCTTTGTAAAATGTCAGTTATTTTTTGTTATAAGTACAGTATGAAAAAGTCAGTGGTGATACTTATTGGTTGGCTCAGGGTGAGGTTTTAGATTGTTGAATGTCGGCCATCCATCTTATGCCAACTCTGGTCTGTCCACATTTAGCATCGTCGGATACCCACGGCCGAACCATTTACATTTAACAGTTATGTCATGTTAAATGTTGATCAACAATGTTTATCCGACGCTGGTCATTTAGTTTGTTAACACTCAACTGGTCACACTTTTGTCCCAATTGTCACACAACGTCGTAAGAATGTGTTTGACAGGTTTTGCTCAAGTTTGAACATGGATCACCTTGGTTGAAAATCAGAAGTAGGTCACAGTAGCCAAAAATTAGAAAAAATGTTTTGGCTCAATGGTTCATCTAAAGTCACAACCTGATCATGGAAAACCCCTTGTTAACTTGCTATCCAATATAAATGGATTTCTTGGAAAGGTTGTATATGAAGACTATATGTAACAATAATTGAATAATGAAAATATTACAGTACATTTGAATTGTTTTGATTATAGATTTCATTTTTATTAATAAAAGATTAAGTAATGATTTTGAAAATAAATCTGTAGAGATTAATACAACACACTGGAATATATGTATAAATGCATTGATGTACTATAATTTGGTGATTTAGTCTTGTAGGATGATTCAATTAATTGACTTTGTATAGAGTTCAAGCCAGATCATGTATTTTATCAGATAGCATCACTGGAAACTCAATATGACTGTTTCAATATTCTATACTGCAGTCCATTAAACAGGTGTTTCAAAAAATGATTTCTTTATTGCTCATCTACATTGTATCAGCTTGCCTAGCAATACACAGATGGAACATTACATCTTCCTTGTCTCATAAATAACTTAAAAAGAAAAAAGCCTTGGTGCATGTGAGTCACTTGTTAGGGACATTGACCTTGGTCAGAAGATGACCCATATTGTTTTCGAGGTCAGTAGGTTAAAATCAACATGGCTTTGATGACAAAAATGGATTATATTATCAAGCAATATATATTTCGGTACTTTCAGTGCTTTGATTATATTTGGCTTTCAGAGAAAGACAATGATATCATTCCCATTTAGAAACTTGACTATCTATATTAGGTACTAACTTAAAATGTTTGTTAATCTAAATTGTTAAACTTTTGTTCTTCTTGTAAAGATTGTATGCACTACTATATACATGTTTATATTTGTATGGCTATAAATATTGTTTGTATTTAATGCCAATAAAATATTCTGTTCTGTTCTGTATTAAGGCTCTTGGATTGCCATCACCAAGTGTACCATTGCTATACATTTTATTCAGGGTCGCATCATCCAACACTTCTGCAGTTTTTGATTTGTTGCCCAATCCCAAACTCTTGAGTTGCTGTTGTTTTTTTGTTAATACAGCTCTTGTTTACGAGTATTCTACATCTTTAAAAATGGATACATGACTTGATTTTGATTTCAAATGACGATCAATTGAGCTGATAAATCCTCTGATTGTTGTCGGTTCATATTCGGAACCATCTTTTTTGGTTATGCCCAAAATAAATGTACAGAGAAGATGATTTAGTTCATCTTGAGGTATGTACTCTGGCAACTTAGCTTCATTTTTTTTGACATCAAAAATGACATAAACAATTTCATGTCACTTTCTGTTTTTCTTTTTGTATTTTTACTTTCGTTTTCTAACAGAAAGTCATCAGGATCAATTTCCCTAAAATTTCTGTTTGCAACCTGGAATCTCCATACTCTGCTTTATCATAGAAGTTATTAAAAATATCATCTAGGGCAGAAGCATCCAAATTTGCAAGTTCTTCCATTTTTGCAGACGACAGGAAGTAAATGAATAAAGAGGAAGTACATATACATGTCGTTTGTAAATAAAAACAGTAAATAAAAGGGAGATAACTCAAGTTTTTTCATCGAAGTTCTGTAGCAGTGAAATTATCAAGATGATAATTTCACTGTTTGAAACAGTGAGGTTTTCAGGATTTAATCTACTGAGGCCATCCTTAAAAATATGTTTGTTTGCAGTTACACGACCGACTCACAAAATTTGCCCCTACTCAAATTTTTTTTTCGTGGTCTGGATAAAAAAATACTTTTTTTTTTTGAATCAGAAAATTATGCCTTGTGCTTAAAGGTTAATAGAAGAAATAAAATGTAGTTCTTATTAAATTAGAATTCAGTTATCAATTTATTTATTGTTACCAGATTATCAAAGCATATATTGTCCAGCATTTTCAAATTCCATGTTTATTTGGGAGTACAGTTCAATTAAAAGAAAAAATAAATCGACCTACCTACCCACCTTCAAAATTCTGGGTCAGGTTACTGCAAACAAACGTTTTTTTAAGGACGGCCTGATATATTTCAATGATCCATTGAAAAGCATGAAATAAAAAAGTCATATTCCTATCAAGATTTATAGAGGATTGTGATACACAAGTAACATAAAATTTATCCTCATTTTGATCTGCTTAATATTGTATGCGTTTGGAATTTCATCTATTTTATTCCAAAATAGAATTGTTTCTTTGCAAGTCATCACAATTTTACATTATGGTTATGTACCATTCAATACTAGCAAAATAAGATCAATTTAAGTTGTATAAAACAATGGAAACAAGAGCCATGTCAACATGGCCATGCCCCGCCAATGTGTTTGCTCATTGGAAGAAATGTAAATGTAGTAGAGCAGATTATAATTCCATTTAACAGGTCTTTTGGTAATGAAAATTGATGGCTATAGTGATTACAGATTTGAAACCTATGTGAATACTGATGGCTGTAAATAACAAAGGGCAATAATGGAAAATAATGCAGGGTAGGTTATCATTCTTGTGTGCTGCATCCCTCCTCAGTAAAATCTATCCACCTATGAAGTTTCAAGTTGATACCTCAAATAATTTTTGAGAAAAAAATTGAATTGTAAAAATTAAGTATGAAAAATAACAAAGGGAAATAACTCAAAAATTATAAAAGGTAGAGTTATCATTCTTCTGCACTGCATACCTGAGTGAGATCTATGCACCTATGAAGTTTCATAATGATATCTCAAAGGCCTTTTGAGTTATGCTCTGGACAAAAATTAATTTTAAAAAATAAACAAGAGGGCCATGATGGCCCTGAGGTCGCTCACCTGTATATAGGCCGCCCCAACCCCCCCATCCCCCCCAAACATTGCAGGGCCAATTTAACCAAAGGGCTTTTATTTGCACAAACTTGGTAGACACCCATAAGAAAATGTTTCATGCTAAACATCTAAGCTCTAGCTCATTGGGCTATTTAAAAGAAGATTTTTTTAAAGTTTTTACTATACACATATAGTTAAAAACAATGACACGCCTGGGGCCGGGCCAGTTATGACCCCAGGGTTTTTATTTGAACAAACTTTGTAGACACTTACTAGAATATGTTTCATGCTTAATATCTAAACTCTAGCTATTTGGGTTTTTTCAAAGAAGATTTTAAGTTTTTGCTATACACATATAAGGAAAATCAATGACCCCTGGGCAGGGCCAATTTTGACCCCAGGTCTTTTATTTGAACAAACTTTGTAGACACTCACTAAAAGATGTTTCATGCTTAATATCTTAACTCTAGCTATTTGGGTTTTTTCAAAAAAGATTTTTTAAGTTTTTGCTATACACATACAAGGAAAATCAATGACCCCCGGGGCAGGGCCAATTTTGACCCCAGGGCTTTTATTTGAACAAACTTGGTGGACACCTATTAGAACATGTTTGATGCTAAATATCTTAACCATAGCTCTTTGAGTTCTTTAAAAGAAGATTTTTAAGTTTTTACTATATGCATATATAGGGAAAAATCAATGACCCCCCGGGCGGGGTCAATTTTGACCCCAGGGCTTTTATTTGAACAAACTTGGTAGACACTTATTAGAACATGTTTCATGCTAAATATCTTAGCTCTAACTCTTTTGGTTCTTTAAAAGAAGATTTTTTAAGTTTTTACTATATGCACATACTAGGGAAAATCAATGACCCCCTGGGGCAGGGCCAATTTTGACCCCAGGGCTTTTCTTTGAACAAATTTGATAGACACCTATTAGAACATGTTTGATGCTCAATATCTTAGCCATAGCTCTTTGAGTTCTTTAAAAGAAGATTTTTTAAGTTTTCACTATATGCATATAGGGAAAATCAATGACCCCCCGGGGCGGGGCCAATTTTGACCCCAGGGCTTTTATTTGAACAAACTTGGTAGACACTCACTAGAAGATGTTTCATGCCAAATATCTAAGCTCTAGCTCTTATGGTTTTTTAAAAGAAGATATTTAAAGTTTTTTCTTTCGGTTGCCATGGCAACCAGAGTTCTGCATGGAATTAAATTCTTTGAACAATTTTTAAAGGTGACCACCAAAGGAACATTCCTGTGAAGTTTGGATGAAATTGGCCTTGTGGTTTATGAGGAGATGTCATTTAAAGTAAAAGTTTACGGACGACGGACGACGGACGCCGGACGAAAAGCTATTACAAAAGCTCACCCTGTCACTTTGTGACAGGTGAGCTAAAAAGGGCAATTACTAAACAATTATGCAGGGTAGAGTTATCGTTCTTGTGCACTGCACTCCTCCTCAATGAGATCCATCCACCTATGAAGTTTCAAGCTGATACCTCAAATACTTTTTGAGATAAGCTCTGGACAAAATAGTATGAAAAAGAACAAAGGGCAATAACTCAAAAATTGTATAGGGAAGAGTTATCATTCTTGCGCACTGCACACCTCCTGAGTGAGATCTATGCACCTTTAAAGTTTCATGTTGATATCTCATAGGCTTTTGGAATTATGCTCTGGACAAAAATCAATTCTAAAAAATAACAAAGGGCAATAACTCAAAAATTATGCAGGGTAGAGTTATCATTCTTGTGCATTGCACTCCTCCTAAATGAGGTCTATCCACCTATGAAGTTTCAAGTTGATAACTCAAATACTTTTAGAGATATGCTCCGGACAAAAATGTCGGACGGAAGGAAGGTCGGACGGACAGACAGAGACTATTACTATATCCCCCACCGCATATTCGGCGGGGGAAAATAAAAAGAGGATCATTAAATCCTGATCTTTTCTTAGTGAACACAGGGCCAGAGTTGAGCCACTAATGTACCCTTTTAATTGCTTAATGATATCATAAGATAAAAAATGTTTCAACATCTGCAGTGGTACAATCACAATTACATTCTAGCTTTAACATTATTGTAGAATTCTCTGTTAATATTAAGATAAGAACTAAACATATTAGCCATTAACTGTGAACAAATCTGCCTGGTTGTCATTTACATATTTTATTAAATACAAGAAATTCTAAGAACAAGTTGGGCACATCTAAAAGTTGTTTAAAGGTAAATTAAGGTAAATTGTTAAAATATGCATCAGTGGTGTATTTATATATACAGTTTGTTTGGACTTTAAAGGCACACTATGCTTAAGAAATTCTTATCAAAAAAAAAAAATTAAAAAATCTTTTGAAAGGTCAAATTTGTGGTTAATATTGCTTTAATATGAATTTAGGGCATGTTAGATATAAAATACCCAGCAACTGAAGAGAGTAGCTCTTTACTTTTAGTTGTTGTAAATATACAATATCACTGTATTATACTACAAGAACTTGACATTCTATCAATAATTAAAAAAGAAAAGCAAATAATTAAGAAATAATGGCAAATATAAACACCCTTCTATACAAGAAATAAACAGTGTTTGTTAATATTATAGAGCCTGTGTGTTTCAATTTATTCTTTATTTGAATACATATATACCAATTATATCATAATTTAGGGACCTTTCTGTTGAAAATGTGTCAGAGTTAAATTATATACATACACATGCTCACTTTCCCCTCACCTCTGTGGGTTCAAATCCCAATAGGGGTTTTTCATGTGAGGAAGCTATCAAGCTAGCTTACGGAACGTCGGTGGTTCTACTCAGGTGCCTGTTCATGCCTGAAAAAATGCACGGAAGGGCACCTGAGGTCTTCCTCCACCAGTAAAGTTGGAACGTCATAATGACCTTTACTGTGTCGATGTGACTTAAAACCAAAAACAAAAAAACAAACATATACATGCACAATACATTACCTGAAGTGCAGATATTAGTTACCAGCACTCCAGAGCATGCCCATTGATTGGGGTTTACTTATTGAGACAGCAGGGAAAGGGAAAGAAACAGAAATATCATATTCAAATGCTCGTTCATTTGTTATTTTTTTCTGGGGTTTCATATTGTGACAAAAGGAAATGTGTTTTTATGTTCAACTATGATACAAAAGAGAAAGAACATCAAAACACTCAGCAATTTGAATACTACAGGTTCGGCCCGGACTCCTTCTGTTCTAGCTTTGGTCCATTGTGAAGGCCTTTCAGTACAGGTTTTCAATTTACTAAATTCTGTTAATTTTATCTTCACTGAGTGGTCAATGGTGTAGAGCAGGGCCTCCCTCACACAAATCAGATAGCCTTGTGTTTTGTTGCTCTTTCTATTACATATTGATAGAATGTCTAGCTCCTGTGATATACCAACTACCAAACAGCAACAGATAGTAAATCTATATGGCCATTAATTAACTTTTGAAAACTTGAACTAGATACCAGAAGTAAAAGGATTTGAGAAAAATTGGTGAAGATGTTTTTGTATCTTGATTGGTATATGGTTTACTGTTGAAGTATGGTCTCATGTGACACTATACACTAGTTACTGTAACAACCAGAGATTTTTATGTCAAGAGGTATATTATATATATGCCAGTGACTTACTCGAGATACACTCAATGCATTCTCAAACAATAATTAATTCATACTAAAATCAAGAGAAGCATCTAAGAAATGGGTTTTCTTTTTTTGATGTTATTAAAAAAATTGTTTAATCTTAGTTTTAATCAATTTTTTTCAATTTTTGTCACTGTGACTAAGTTCTGGGGCGAAATTGTGGGGTATTTTTTTTGTTCTTTCATGGTCAGCTACGAAACAGTGATTAAGATGGAAATATATTAATGTTGGAATTGCACTGATAAAAATGCAACTTTCTTGGGTAAATATTGGAAAAATGAAACACAAACAATGAAGTGTTTAAATCAACACTTTTATATGATCATAAGAAAAATAAGTAAAACAAATGACAATAAATACCATAGTAATAAAAGTATTGAAAAAATATGTGAAACAAATAATTACAAAAAAATACAATATAAAATATTGAAACAAGAGGGCCATGAGGGCCCTGAAGTCGCTCACTTGAATATAGGACCCCAGTGTGAGACCAATTTCACCCATCATTTGTAGATATTTCATGATGGCCAAAGGCTGGACAGATAACATTCACAATAGCTCACCATGTCACTTTGTGACAGGTGTAATCAGCAAATACAAAGTAGGCCCTATATTCATCCCATCTCTTGACATATTGACCAAGCATCTCCTTTACTATAAATCTAATCCATACATAATTTCCATGTGAACTTGCATACACGGTAATCAAATTATTTCTTGTTTAATTTCTTGCATTAAATATATCAATAGAATTATGATTATTGAATTTGCTCTTTGTGTTGTTTAATTAAAGTTTGTTAATTAATTTTCCAGTTAATGTTGTGTTTGTGAGACTGTATAGAATAAAATATCCGAAAGGATGCCAGAATACCAATTTTTTATCAAGTTTGCCTTATTTCTTTGGTTGGGTTGTAATAATACCAACACTGTTACTCAGCAGGAAAAGGACTGAATTATTTTTTGAATTCAATTAAAGTAGAACCACCAAGAAACAGGAAAAATATTTGGGTATAAAAGACAAATTTTAAAGTCTGGGAACCCTGTCCCTTTTGTCACAGACCCCTTTAATTGATTCTAAGTAACTTCGGTACATTAAATTGTAATGTAGTTATAATAAGATATTTCAAACTAAGAATTACCAACTTGTTAAATCTTGATCAGATACATTTGGCAAAACTGGTATCTGTATGAGGAAAATATGGCAACATAAACACAGGCAACATAAAACTGCCAGCTGTGAATAACCAACCAGTACACTGATAAAAGAAGAATTCCTTAAAAAGATCAAACCTGAAGACAAGTTGTTGTTTTTTAACTGAAACAGTATTTCATTATATAATTTCTGTATTTAGCTCATGTGACTCAATTAGCATCAGACTGGAACATCAATATAACTTTGTAGAAGGCTGCCTAATGACTGTTCTTGTGAAGTTTGGTCAAAATCCACCTTTCTCCTACACAGACAGAGGCAAAAACAACCTGAATAGCAGCTATTGTTATAACATCATACTTGTAATCAATATAGGTCCAAACGTTGTTGGGTGGTGGGGCATGGGGGCAAGTTGACCAAGACACTTTACACACATTGCTCAGTACAGGTTGGTTCCAGGAATAGATTCAACAGTGTGTCTATAAACTTATAGCTTCCTACATTCATCAAACTATAATGAATTCAGTATAAACTAAAGGCTCACCTCAAGTGAGCTAACAAAAGCAACACACTTTTTGTAAATAAATCTCTTTATTACATGATAACATAAACGTAACATTTAATCTATTTACAAAATGAGTTGTATACAAAATATAAATATATTAACAACATTGAGGATGAAGTCTGTATTTGAAAATATCGACCACAAAACATAATAAAATAAGTTTGTCTATATCACAGTAATGTGTTAAGTTTCCATGCTTAGTAAGGAAATTATGTTAATACAGCCTTGTCATATTTTTACGATGTGGGATTTTAAAGTAAATACTATAAGGAATGAAGAAGTTGGAGTGAAAATACCAGTTTCTCGAAAAAAATCTAAGTTCAAGGGGGGCATAATTCTGGAAATAGTCTTGCTAGAGTATTTAACCTTCTCAAAAATGTCGAGTGATAATAAGAAACATATATATGAAGTTTGAAGTAGATACATTAGGAAATAAAGAAGTTATTTAAAAAAGACAACATTTTTTCCCCTAAAAATCTAGAGAAAATGTCTTTACTTAAGAAAAAAAATGAACAGAAAATTGTGTTTACTAAAGACAAAAACTATAAAAATGTGTTCACCAAAGGAATAATCTTAAAAAATGTGTTTAGTAGAATACCAAAGAAAAATGTACAGGAAAATGACTGTTTTGTAAAAGAAAAAATCTACAAAAAATGTGTTACAAAAGAAAAAAACTACAGAAACTTGTGATTACTGAAGAAAAAAAACAAAAAATGTGTTTACCAAAGAAAAAATCCACAGAAAACTGTGTTTACCAAATGAAAAAAAAATCTATGTAA
The DNA here is from genome assembly GCF_026571515.1 of Ruditapes philippinarum. NCBI lineage: Eukaryota > Metazoa > Mollusca > Bivalvia > Venerida > Veneridae > Ruditapes > Ruditapes philippinarum. Next base: position 79,632 of record NW_026865794.1, on the reverse strand, counting down.
GTAATCAAAGGGCTGCACGCTCTGTGGTATTTTCTGATCTTTGCAATCTAAATTGTACTGTATATCTGTATGTATTTTCCTGTTTAAGTTTATTATATGTACTATAATTCATCTTGCAAAGCACCAGAGTTTGATACATACGGAATTTTGCATAACTAAAGTAGAGTTGGATCAAAAAATCATTTATGTTCATTTTTTATGACAGCCACACTTTATCATTGCATATCATGGCTACTTCCTTTACAAGACACATAAAAAAGAATTTTAAAAAAGTTGCCTTGACTGGGATTTGAACTCCAGACCTCTCACACACTAGACGAGCGCGTTACCCCTGCACCACGGAGAAGTTATATAAACGTTGTCTGAATAAAATCTAGTCATTCTAAATTTAGAACTTCCATTGCATCCTTATTAATTTCGAGGTATTTGGTTCAGGATAAACCTGTTGTTTAAAATTGAAGTAAATAATTTAGCGAAAATCTTCTCGCCCAAACAGTCCGACATATAGAATCTATATATTCCACTACTCGGCAGTCAGATTTATTTGTGTAGTAGACACTACGAGCATAATATTATTTTATTCAAAGAGTGCAATAAATTCAGTAATGAACTAACACAAATTTGATATTCTATTTATCACAATACCAAAATAAAGACCGTTTAAAGTGAACTAAGAGTTATTTTTTATTGACGCTCCTACAGTATAAAGGTAACATTTAGCGCGTCTTTACACTATGTCTGTATTACGTTAATTTCGTCACGTCAAAATATATGCACGGCTGTGCAATACCATATTCAAGGAGTCACAAAATCGGCACGGGTGTGTGATAAAATGTGTTTACCAAAGAAAAAATCTACAGAAAATTGTGTTTACCAAAGATTTAAAAATCTATTACACTCATGTGTTTACTAAGAAATTTTTCAGCAGACACCAGAATTGCTATAACAAAATTATTAATATTTACCAAAGAAAAGTTCTATAGCAGACACAGACATTGCTACATCGTTGGATTCTGAGAAAGACACGGACCTTGATCTATCGATAGTTTAAACAGAACCTCAAGACGTAGAAGTGGAATGATTTTGTGCATACAGTGACGTGAGTATAATGATTTGATAGTTATGCCATTTAAAGACATTTTACTTGACTGAGTTCCGCCAACAGACGGAGCAGAGTAGGGGATATGATAAACACTCCAATTAGTTGTCTTGTCATTATGAGGATATTTGAGTGTCTGAAGCCACAAAATTTTGTTAAGTGTGCAAGTAAAGTGTTTGTAACTTAACCTATGACACCTAACAACACTTACTGCCCAATAAGTACTAATCGAATGTCAAAATAAACAGAAATAGCATGGTCGGTAGCAATATAGAGATATCCATAAAAAGGTTCAACAGTTTCTTTTAATTTTGACAGTAATACGTAAACAAAACAGCTAGTTAGGGCAACAGGTCACAAAATTTTGAGACAATTTTATTATCTATAGAATGATCTCTTTAGCAAGAGGTAGTTGTAGAAACCTTTATCTTACAATTGTTCTATTTTCAGACAAAGAAGGTTACATTTGATGATGATGAATTTGAAAAACAACTGTTACTTTTGATATGGATATTTTAGGGTTAAGAGTAATTGTTGATTGAGTCTGTTTATCTCAATTTAATATTTACTTAAAGTCTTCAGTTTTTTTTTTCATAATGATGAATACTATGTTAACATTTGAATATTGCAGCAAATTATCTATAGATTTTAAAGCTTCCTTTTTCACAAAATGCGTCAACAATCGTCTTCTTTTCTGAAACAACTGTTACTTGTTTTTTCACTGGTGAGGGCAGCTATTCAAAGTGAACACCAAGAATGAGGAAAGCTGTCATTTGCTTCTAGAATGTCAAGTTAAACTCTGAAAGATTAGGACCAGGAATACAATGCGATCATCTTTTATATAAAACAAAACCTTTGTGAAGGAAAATTGGATTGAAAGCATCTCCCAGGGATCGAACCCACGCCAGAGAGGTAACTGGATTAGAAGTCATTGACTCTAACCCCTCGACCACTGAGGCGGTCTATTCTCTGGAATTAAATTCTAATAAAAATGTATTCAGATTCAAGACTTTGTGAAGGAAAATTGGATTGAAATGAAGGACAACATAATGGAGCAACCACATGGTAAATTTAGGTAGATTAAACAAGCTGCCACATGGTCAAGTAAAGTTGATTGTATGGAACTGCCACATGGCCAAGTAAGATTTCAATTTTTAGTTGTTTTTATTTATTCTTTAAATATGGCAAGTTTATCACATGTAAAAGGTGTGATAACTCATTTCAGAAATACTCTTGAGGACAAAATGAAACAAGGAAATGACAAAATTATTTCTGATATAGACTATTGTGACATTTACCAGTTTAAAAAAGATAGATTATTTCATATTGGAATTGGCTTACTGTGAGAAAAATTTAAAATTTATAGTAAATATTTCACAAGTAAAATAAGTGTTTACTTATAATTGTTTTTGTGTTTTAGTTAGAAAGGGAAACAAAATATTATTTCTTCAATGTTTGTTGGGGAAAAAGAAACTTCACAACATTGAAATTGGCAAGGAACCAGGAAACACATTTCTAAATTAATGTGATTTACTGGAAGAAAATTCTCTGAAATTAAATTCTAATAAAAGTGTTCAGATTCAAGAATTTGTGAAGGAAAATAATGAATTGTATCGATTAGTACTGGTTAAGGAACTTTCCATACCAAATTTAGAATTAATGGCAGTTCTAATTGGCAGATATCAAGAATACATTTTTTATGATGAATGACTCACTTTGTACTCGTCAATGGATTAATTCAGGAAAGAACCTTCCTGTGTACATCAGAAATCAGAGATAATCAGAAATAAGAGAACATAGACATGTTGAATTCAGACATGTTGGCACATATCTCAATCAAAACCACTTAACAGGAGCTGATAACAAGAGCTGTTGGTAGGACAGCAATGCTTGTCTATTCTTAGAGCTTGATAATAAAAGACCCTTGATAATGTAAAATTTTCTGAGTTAACAAAAGGGCAAAATTAGAGAGTCCTATTATGCTCTCAAAAGAAGAGTTTATAATTTAAACTTGTTTCAAATCCAGATGTCAATAGAATATGAAAATATCTGAGGTGGTATGCAAACCTTAATTTAAATTCTAAGGCAAAAAAGGGGTGTAATTCTGTCAAAGTGCTTGATACAGTTACCTCCTCCTGTCTACAGATTAAGTTCATGATGGTGAAAAGGTTTGAAAATTTCAAAGTCATATGTCAATGGACTTTGAAAATATTTGAGGCAATACAAAAACTTTAACATAAATTCTGTCGGTAGGACAGCAACGCTCGACTATTCTTAGTGCTTGATAGTAAAAAAAATTGCTTGATACAGTTACCTCCTCCTGTTTACAGGTTGGGGTCATGATGGTGAACAAGTGTGCAAAGTTTCAAAGCCATATGTCAATGGACTTTGAAAATATTTGAACTATTACAAAAACTTAAACATAAATTCTAAGTCGAAAAAGGGGCATAATTCTGTCAAAATGCTTGATAGAGTTACCTCCTCCTGTCTACATGTTGGGGTCATGATGGTGAACAAGTATGCAAAGTTTCAAAGCCATATGTCAATGGACTTTGAAAATATTTGAACTATTACAAAAACTTTAACATAAATTCTAAGTCGAAAAAAGGGGCATAATCCTGTCAAAATGCTTGATAGAGTTACCTCCTCCTGTCTACATGTTGGGGTCATGATGGTGAACAAGTGTGCAAAGTTTCAAAGCCATATGTCAATGGACTTTGAAAACATTTGAACTATTACAAAAACTTTAACATAAGTGCTGACGCAGACGCTGACGCAGACGCTGACGCTGGGGTGACTACAATAGCTCTACTTATTCTTATCGAATAGTCGAGCTAAAAATCAGAAGAAGTCGTCGGAGATGAGTGATTATGTATGTACAGGACTCAGTAACAGCTCATTTAGTGAAGACATTGTGCTGGGAAATGATGAAAACAATTTGAACAATTCACCAATGGGGTAACTATTAAAAATTATTTGTCATGGACAATGTTAGTGCGCACTATAGCATTGTGTTTCAGATTTATAAGTAACTTTAAAGGAAATCGTGATCAACAAATGTTTCTTCACAAGAATGAACACGAGCACCGCTGAGCGGAGCATTATTTGCCAAAAAGTGTGTTTTTTGTAAATATAAAGCATTTGTAAGACACGGGAAATAAATAATCACCTCAAAAAGCAATCCTTTATAGCTAAGAACCTTCATATATATACAGTTGTTGTTTCCAAAGCACCACCAAGTTATTATCTTGTAAGTAAATATGCTATAAGATGCCAGGGGTATAACATAATATAAGCTATTTTTAGGGCGAATCGATACAAGTGATCATCCTATGAAGTTTGACAGTTGTAAAACTGTTAACAATAATAAGGTCATTTGATTTTTACCTTGTGACATCAATATAGAAATGGATCTTTTATTCAATATATATGTGTAAAATATAGCTAAGAGTATAGTGACTAAAAAAATCTTAAAACTGAACTCAGAATTTAATGAAAAACTGTCTGCATATGACTTGTTAAAAAAGAAATTCTAGACTTATCAAAAATAGACCTGAAGTGTAAATATTAATGAAATATTAATTGTTGCAAAACTGAGAAAAGAAAACATGATCCATCAAGAAACTAATAAATGTATTTTACATGCAGACATTAAAAGGCCATACAGTACAGACAAGCACATGGTGATAACATCATTAACAGTACATTAAATCTGATTGAGTTGAAGCAAAAATGACTGGTCAACACAGGTTACCATTCAAACATGCATAAACACTTGTCATAACAAGACTGCTAACCTCTTTAACCATTTCTCCATCAAGTTATAACAAACATTTATTCATAAATGAGCAGAAACCTATGATGAGTCAGACATTACTATTTCAATCTCAATCAAAGACGCTGCAGTGATGCTTCTGCCTTGACCATGTGCCTTTCTGGCTTTCTGTTGTATGGCCCCCCTATCAAAACCCTTACTTCAATATATCATGCTTCCCCAATCCCCCCCCCCCCCCCAAAAAAAAACAAATCAAAACAAAAGCTGTCGGTAGGACAGCAAGCTCGACTATCCTTAGTGCTTGATAGTAAAAAAAGCCTTGATGAAAAGGTAAAACTTTTCTAAGTAAAGAAAAAGGCAAATTTTTTCTTTAAATCCATATTACAGTTATAGGCCTTGGAGAGAGTCATATTATGCTCTCAAAGAAGAGTATAAAATTTCAACATGTTTCAAAGCCTTATGTCAATGAATTTTGAAAATATTTGAGGTATTACAAAAACTTTAACGTAAATTTTAAGTCTAAAAAGGGCCATAATTCTGTCAAAATGCTTGATAGAGTAACCTCCTCCTGTCTACTTGCTGGGGTCATGATGTTGAATAAGTGTGCAAAGTTTCAAAGCCATATATCAATGGACTTAGAAAATATTTAAACTATTACAAAAACTTGAACATAAGTGGTTACGCCGACGCCGACATCGACGCCAACGCTCGGGTGACTAAAATAGCTCTACTTATTCTTATCGAATAGTCGAGTTAAAAACAATATTATTTTTGATACTTATTTTTTTCATGTAGAGTTATAACTGTGATTATAAGCAGAAAAGGTGTGAAAAGAGCACAGGTAATCGTTGATCCGCTCTTTTGTTGTTTTACCTGTCAATCAGTCAGGCATCAAATTGTTACAAAAAATAACTGTAGCTGTGATATGCAAACATTGCTGAATTAAGTTAATCACACAAGCCCAAAATCAATAAAAAGGCCTACACTTTTTACTGATGGAGATAAATGGTGTTGATTAACTAAAGGGGCGCAACTAATACTGGAAGCTTTCACTATAATTGTAATGGCTAACTGTTTCCATTTGTGATTTATGTTTTTCTTTCGTAGGTTCTCCGTTTCTTGTAAATCTAAATACTACAACATCACAATATGATATATATATCTACATTATTAAATTGTTTTACAAAAATAATGTCAATATTCATTGAATGGTAAGTAAAAATCATTCGCATTATACATAATTGCAGTGGGTGGGGTAATGCGGTGATCTTGAAATGAGCGTTACATATCAGATTCTTGCTAAATGCTGTGCTGAGACCTTGGAACACAACATGAGCATTATAGAGGGGTTGAAGTCAAGTTCAAATCAACTGCAATATCTGCCAAACATTACAAAATTCCCTGATTTTGGTACAGAACAAGATCGGTGTTTTTTTATTATTGTTGATTTTTACCAACACAAGTCTGCAATTTAATTATTTCAAACACTTTTGTAGCAAATTTAAGCACTTTTCAAGAATGTAATCAAATTCAAGGACTTTTAAACACTTTTTATCATTTTTAAGCACTAAGAAAGGGATTAAAATTTAAGCATTTTTTAAGACTGTACGAACCTTGTATGCTTTCCAAGTCAAATTCCCTGACAAAGTTCAAAATGTAAAAATAAACAAAGGGCAATAACTACAAAATTTGGCAAGGCAAAGTTCAAGGTCTTGTGCTCTGCACAAAGACTCATTGACATCCATCTACCAACAATGTTTCATATTGATATCTCTAAAAGGGGCCAATCGGAATGACATGAGCAAATTCAAGTGTGACTGTCACAAGGATGCTCACAGACCAAATTTTAAGTAATTCTGCTTAGTAGTTTCAGAAAAGAAGACGATTGTTGACGCATTTTGTGAAAAAGGAAGCTATAAAATCTATAGATAATTTGCTGCAATATTCAAATGTTAACATAGTATTCATCATTATGAAAAAAAAACCGAAGACTTTAAGTAAATATTAAATTGAGATAAACAGACTCAATCAACAATTACTCTTAACCCTAAAATATCCATATCAAAATATTTTATTACTTTGTATTTACTAGTAAAAGAGCAAAATAATCACCAATAAATTGTTTCTATTCTAAATAATCGTATTTCAAATGATATTATTGGCACCATAAAAAGTTGTTATTTACTTTGGTATAAATTGAAAAGAGGTGTGAATGTGTGAAAGGTTTTGTTTTATATAAAAGATGATCAAATCATTATACTCATGTCACTGTATAGATCAAGGTCCGTGTCTCTCAGAATCCAACGATGTCCCCCGCATCTCGCTTTCCGAACACATTAGATTTATATCTTCCGTTGTTGAAAACCCTTCGGGCATTGGGAAACCATCTTCAGACATTGTAGAATCATGTAGAGTCGGGGAGTTCCAAGGTGTTACTGTATGTGTATTTAAATTCGCGGAAGCAAATTTTCGCGGAAAGGTCCACTTTGGGGGTCTATACAAATATTCACGCTATTTTGAATTCGCGGAGGTGACTGCCGAAAATCATGAATTCGCGTTGACCACTCAGGTTAAAAAATAAGGAAAATAACTGTAATCATCGTGGGAGTTCACAGTTATTTTCAATACCAGGTGTCAAACAATACGCTATTGTACAAAAAAGACATTGTCTAGCGGACAGATTATAGCAAACAAAAGAATGCCCATTAACGTTCATAATTATTCACAGTTTGCGTTATAAACGTCTTGACATCTGATCAGATCATGTTTTGGTTTTTCTAAACAAACAATACAAAAAAGCACGAACATAAACGATATTAAATGATGAAGTTTTAACATTTTGGGCCAAATGGAACTTAAGTTATGCTCCGGAAACCAAATTGCTAACGGACGGACGGACGTACGGATGGACGGACAGACAGACGGACGCCAGGGGGTATAACATAATATGCCCTTTCGGGCATATAAAAAGGAGATCAACATTCTAACCACAACCTATGGAGAAAAATATTTGAATTCTTTTAAGAATTTTTCAAAATATCATACAACAGTTCCATACAAATAATGTATTGATTTTACTTTAAGGTATTATCAAAATTTTGAAAAATTCACCATCAAAGGTTAATGTTGTTTAGGGTCAAGGTCATACTTCATTGCCTATAAATGAACTTTGCTTACTTCTAGCTTATATGCATGACGAAAGTTTCATGGACTAAGGTAAGACTGTATACAAACTAGCAGATAGAAAGACAGGGCCCAAAAATAAGTCCACGTGTCTTTATATGTGGGTATAAAATCTGAACAACCTACTTGTTTTATATATCACAGAGCATTATAAAAATTAATTCATGTTAGAGAAATTTGTACTGCAAACTAAGGTAATAAACATGAGCTCAATAAAATGTATTTTCCATCAAGAAATGTGTACAAGTGTATTTACAAAACAAAGAATATCAAAACAGAAAGTGAGCAGATACTGAATTTAAGGCAGCTATTGGAATGTGAGCTTTCTGATAAATTAGTAAAAAATTATGGAAAATCTGAAATTTGTCACTTTACAATTGTGAGTTTTTTGATAATATTTAATTATGGACAATCCAGAATCTGTCTCTTTAAAATTTCTTCACCTGAAGACAACCTGTTCTATTATCATACAATGTGGATAATAAAATCATTTTATATGCAAATTTTATTTCAAATGTTATCTGAATGCCAAGTTAAGAAAATCTTCAGCTACAAACAATTTATTGTAACATACCAGGTTAATGCATAGGTATTATGATGACTTTTATAAATTAACCAATTAACCGTTAGAAGAGGACATCAGGTCTGTGTATAATTTCAATGTAAACAAACAGACACCTGGGAGCATATGTAACATAGACAGATCATCTGTGGCTTTTACTTTCCACATGAAGTGAGTGTATACAGAAAATAAGTAGTGTGACAAATGATATGGCTAAGAATACAAATAAAACAATTTTTTTTTTTTGATATGTAAAAAAAAATATTAACATTTGCATGATAAACAATGGTTTAAAACATGTCAAAAATGGCATTAAATGGATAATATCAATTGACAGTATTGTGAAACATATTTACAAAACATAGTTTTAAGCAAGAGATGAAATCTGTTTTGCTGTTTAAAAAATCACCTATATTGATTACTTTCCTAGTCTATATACAATAATTATTTTCATTATCTTATTATTCTATGACAGGTACTCTATATTACATATTTACATGTAAATTCTACTGTATTTTTTGTTATATTGCAACTCAAATGCTCAAGTTATAGAACTGACCCTTATCCCTTATTTTTGGACAACAAATCCCAGAGAGTCAAATGTAAAATGATAATGTCAAAAGATAAGAATTTCATCTGATTATTTTTTTTTCCTTATGGATTAGTATTGTTATTACAGAAAAACAAACATTTCACAATTCCAAAATTTAGCAACAGTAACTTTACAGCATTGTAAAAAAATCTTTTCCCCCCAAATTTCTTCGAAATCATAAAAAATTATAGCCTCGCAAAAAAATCAAGATATATTTCGGGTATACAATTACATGAATATAGAAAATCTGATATGTGTTGATAAATAAATTAACAAGATTTTATATCAAAAGAAACACCCAATCGCATTTGAGACAATTTTTAGAACAACCTTTCATGTGAATATAATAATATTTTCATATTATGTAAAATATCTTTTATATTAATCTAAATCAGCAACTCATGCCAAATAAATAAATAATTACAAATTTAAATGACCGGCTATCACATATTCAAAACACTGGAATGGGTTATAATTATTCTGGAATGCATAATTAGTCACAACCAAAGAATATCTGAAATTTTCAAGAGTCATCCCCCTTTTACTTAATGAAAAATACTCCTACACAAACTCCATAGATTAAAAAAGTACTAATTTTCATACTCTGAAAAATCTTGACGTACCATAGATTCACTTTTAGAAGAGAATGCCTCACAATTCAAACTGGAGCACCTTACTGTCTGATAAACATAATATCATCTGATCTGAGATGATTGTAATTGCATATACTTGTAAAATATGAAGTAAAATATACGTTGATCGCGTAAAGAGTAAATTTTATTCAATAACTATAATGTACTTCAGTAACAATGATTCATACTGGCACTATTGGAACATTTTAACACTGTATCTGTTATTAGTCTGATACTACACTTTTGGGGTTTTCGGCGTGGTCGGGAGACGCCTTGGTCCGTTAGCCATAGTTGGTGTGGTGCGACCACTCGGCGTTGGTGTTGTTCGACCAGTTGGCGTCTGACGACCAGATCTTGTTGGTGTAGCTTTTGGTGTTGAAGATAGCCGCGGTGTTGACAGTGATGATCTAGGTGGCGTCGGTGTAGTAGATCGACCAAATGCAGTTGATGGCGTAGGTATAGTGGAGCGCCCGAAAGGTTGACGTGGGCTCATATTCCGTGGTGTACCCGTACTGGTTGAAGGTGTGCGTGGCTTTGTTGGAGTAATGTTTGATGATGAACTGCTTAGACTTTGAACAACAAACTTTATATCCAGAGAAGAGACATTGAACACATATAAATAATCAAAAACTGTCAAACTTAACTGCTTAACGCTTTTGAACCAGCACATGACTGAATTTCTTTATATCCGAATGAAGACAAAAACTGTCCATTCTGCTGCTAAAGCAAAGTAAACATATATTTCTGGGACAAAAGCACATTCTTTGCCTATAAATCTATTTCTGAAATTATCAGTTTTCGGACACAAATTAACAGAGTCAATTATAAGATAACAAGGAACTAACCAATTACATGTCCTTATTCAAAGTAAAAATTTGCAGATGTGAAAACAATATTAGACAAGAGCACCGGTAGGCGGAGCATTATATGCCCGAAAGTGTTTTTTTTATATAAAGGATGAAGCATTTGTAAGACATTCCATAAATTAAATAAAGTATTAACTCCTTCCAATAGCAATCCTCCTATAAAGTTTGAATATTGTGGGCCAAATAGATTAAGTTATGCTCCAGAAACTGTTTTCAGTTTTAAAGTAATAGTGAGCTTGACCTTTGACCTTGTGACCCAAAAATCAATAGGGGTATTCTACCCAATATGGACAATCATCCTATGAAGTTTGAATATTGTGGGCCAAATAGACCTTAAGTTATGCTCCAGAAACTGTTTTCAGTTTTTAGTTATAAAGTTATAGTGACCTTGACCTTTAACCTTGTGACCCAAAAATCCATAGGGGTATTCTACCCAATATGGACAATCATCCTATGAGGTTTGAATATTGTGGGCCAAATAGACCTTCAGTTATGCTCCAGAAACTGTTTTCAGTTTTTAGTTATGCTCCAGAAACTGTTTTCAGTTTTAAAAGTAATAGTGACCTTGACCTTTGACCGTGCCACCACAAAATCTATAGGGGTCTCCTACCCAATATGGACAATCATCCAATGAAGTTTGAATATTGTGGGCCAAATGGAACTTAAGTTATCCTCCGGAAACTGTTTTCAGTATTAAGGTAATAGAGACCTTGACCTTTGACCTTGTGACCCCAAAATCAATAGGGGTCTCCGACCCAATATGGACATTCATCCTATGAAGTTTGAACACTGTGGGCCACATGGAACTGAAGTTATGCTCCAGAAACTGTTTTCAGTTTAAAGGTAAAAGTGACCTTGACCTTTGACCTTTTGACCCCAAAATCAATAGAGGTCTTCTAACCACTATGGACAATCATCCTATGAAGTTTGAACACTGTGGGCCAAATGGAACTTAAGTTATGCTCCGGAAACTGTTTTTAGTTTTAAGGTGATAGTGACCTTGACCTTTGACCTTGTGACCCCGAAATCAATAGGAGTCTTCTACCCACTATGGACAATCATCCTATTAAGTTTGAACACTGTGGGCCAAATGAAACTTAAGTTATGCTCCTGAAACTGTTTTCAGTTTTAAGTTGATAGTGACCTTGACCTTTGACCTTGTGACCCCAAAATCAATAGGGGTCTTCTACCCAATATGGACAATCATCCTATGAAGTTTGAATGTTGTGGGCCAAATGAAACTTAAGTTATGCTCCGGAAACTTCTTTCAGTTTTAAGGTGATAGTGACCTTGACCTTTGACCTTGTGACCCCAAAATCAATAGGGGTCTTCTACCCAATATGGGCAATCATCCTATGAAGTTTGAATGTTATGGGCCGAATGGAACTTAAGTTATGCTCCGGAAACCAAATTGCTAACGGACGGACGTACAGACGGACGGACAGACGGACGGACAGACGGACAGACGCCAGGGGGTATAACATAAAAATCAATGACCCCCGGGGTGGGGCCAATTTTGACCCCAGGGCTTTTATTTTAACAAACTTTGTAGAAACTTACTAGAAGATGTTTCATGCTTAATATCTAAACTCTAGCTATTTGGGTTTTTTCAAAGAAGATTTTTAAGTCTTTGCTATACACAATGATGAAATTGGATGAAATTGGCTCAGTGGTTTATGAGGAGATGTGATTTAAAGTAAAAGTTTACAGACGACGGACGAAAAGCGATCACAAAAGCTCACCCTGTCACTTTGTGACAGGTGAGCTAACAAGAGCTGTCACAGGAGACAGCCAAGCTCGACTTATAAAATACTGGACGCAGTAAGGAGGACAAAACTATGAAAGAAAAGTCAATATTGTATAATTATGTATTAAGTTATAGTAAAAAAATAACATTTGTTAAAATAAATTCTAAGATCAAGGGAAAAAATTCAAGAAATAGTCATGCTAGAGTTATGAACCTTGTCACACAACATGTATGTAATGATAAGAAGTATATATTTGAAGTTTGAAGTAGATACCTTAAAAATTAACAAAGTTATAATATTTCTTAAAGAAAATCCTAAGTTCAAAGAGAAATAAATCTGTAAAAATTACTTCAAGAGTTATGAACATTGTCACATAAAATATAATTGATTATAAGGAATAAGTATTTGAAGTTAAGGTAGATACCTTTAAAACTAAAAAAGTTATAGTAAAAAATAACATTTTTCTAGTAAAAAAATCTAAGTTGATGAGGAGATAATTCTTGCAATATTGGTGCTACAGTTATGAACCTTGTCACATAAGATGTGGATGATGATAAGGTACATTTATTTGAAGTATGAAGTTGATCCCTTAAGAATAAATAAGTTTCAGTAAAAATTAATATTTTTTAAAGAAAATTCTAAGTTCAAGGGGAGATAAATCTGAAAATATTGGTGTTAAAGTTATGAACCTTGTCACAAAAGATGGGGTTGATGATAAGGTACATATATTTGAAGTATGAGGTTGATCCCTTAAGAAATAAAGAAGTAGCAGTAAAAAATAGTATTTTTTAAGGAAAATTCTAAGTTCAAGGGGAGATAAATCTGACAATATTGGTGCTAGAGTAATGAACCTTGTCACATAAGATGGGGATGATGATAAGGTACATATATTTGAAGTATGAGGTTGATCCCTTAAGAAATAAAGAAGTAACAGTAAAAAATAGTATTTTTTAAGGAAAATTCTAAGTTCAAGGGGAGATAAATCTGAAAATATTGGTGCTACAGTTATGAACCTTGTCACATAAGATGTGGTTGACGATAAGGAACATATATTTGAAGTTTGAAGCTGATACCTTAAGAAATGACAAAGTTATAGTGAAAAATATTTTACTGCACCAAAACTTTAATCTGAAATCTGGACGCGGACGCAGACGCCGGGGCGAGTAGGACAGCTCTCCATATACTTTGTATAGTCGAGCTAAAAATACATCCTGGTGATTAATGATATCACAGCCAAGTGCCGCTTGTATATACAGCATATGTACCCTGTTAATTAATATTTTACAGCCCAGTGGCGCTTATATATACATTTATACATCTATTTATCTATGAAATAAGTTACTGGGAAAAGGTCTTTATTTTTTTACCGTAAGAATAGATTTTTAATATCAAAATCATCTTATTATCCTCTGTTGCGAATCTAAAATTATAAAAGTTAATGCCACATGGTTTTTGTTCTTCGGGGAATATTTATAAAATTATATCCGTCACTGGTTCTTTGAAATATTTTTATACAGCATAATGAACAAGATTGCATTTTAGAAAATGCTATGCCACCACATTAATACAACACTAAATAGAAGTGTAGGAACAAATACTGTTGAAGAACGGGTCTTTTATTAACCTCGTATATTATTGTCTGGATGAGCCGTTACTAATGCAAAACTAATAATGTATTACTATGAACTGCTAGCATTCCCTTGCAGAAAGATAAGCAGACGACAGTCTAATTTCATGACTACATCAAAGGGCAACACAGAAGGACACTTTTGTCAAAATTTAGGTCAGCTGATATCAAAGTTCACTTTACATCTTAATCTGCGCACATGGTTCAAATTTCATAGCTGTACATCAAAGGACAAGAAAGTAGGTCACATAATCAAAATCTAGGTCACTTTCAAATTGTTGATGGGAAATGTGATTTTTTCTGCATATTTCTGTTGAAATTTTAGCATTTTTACAGGATGAAAGGCCAATATGTGACGGTAGATTTTAGGGAAAAAAAACAAATGGAAATGTGCAGACATGTACAGTACGATATTTCGGTCACAAAATAGTACATTAAAAACAACATTAGTTTCCATTTTTTCTTTAACACTTTATCAGTTTTGAGGGGGAATTTTTACCTCTGTTAGGGGGAAAAAAACATTCTATTTAGTGGGAGACTGCGCCGATTATCGGTTGCAGATTTTGTTGATCGAGGCCCAGTGTTACTAGTCATCTAAGGATGGCTACTAGCCACATGGGTTCAAACCCGGTCTGAGGAGCAAGCCTTTGTTTCTTTGAGCTCAGAAACATAACACTATAATTTCTCAGTACTGGTTGGTTCCAGGAACAGGTTTCAGAGTGAGTTTATAAGCTGATAGATTGTTTCACAATCAAACTAAAATAAATTCTGTATTGACTAAAGGATACATTTCAAATTATTAAAATTATAAAGGGGCTTACTTAAATTACAAAAAAGTATATAATACCTACCTGGGGAGTCACAGCACGTGCAATAGTATTTTTTTTTGAAGGGGTGGACAGGTGATAAATTGGTGTAGCTGTAAAACAGATATATCAAAATTATGACAATGAGCAACATGTACTACAATATATGCAGTGATAATGCCAGGCGACTGGTCACATGAACGTTTTTTGGTTTATAGATTGTTTCACAATCAAACTAAAATAAATTCTGTATTGACTAAAGGATAAATTTCAAATTATCATACCTGATACCATACATGTAAAAGAACTGTAATAAGAGTGATGAGCACTTAATGTAACAAGAATGAGAGCTATTTCAAATCAACAGGCAAGTTGTTAATGGTGATACAATAATTAAAGGAAATATTGAACAAATTATCTCACAAGATATATTTATATAGTATTGCATAAAAGGGAAACAACTCCTATTACATTTTTAAATGAAAATGGTGTGATATTATCAAAGGGGCTTACTTAAATTTCAAAAAAAGTATAAAAAACCTACCAGCAGCGCCTGGGGATACATCACTGAATACATTATCTGTGTAGGGTGTAACTGTCAAACAGATATATCAAAATTATGACAATGAGTAACATGTACTACAATACAATACATATGCAGTGATAATTCCAGGTGACTGGTCACATGAACGTTTTTTGGTTTACTACTGTGTTCAAATCATCCAATAAAACACATACACATGTAACTATGTCTCAAAATAAAGTGTGGGACTTAATTTATTCTTATTTGCAATCTGCAAGCATTTTGTCCCCAATAACTTATACTGACTGTGAAAAAGTGTAAATTAAAATTATTTGATCAAATTTAAAATCTGCAAAAGGTTCCAAATGCACTATGAAAGTATGAACTTTTGAAAGATTCTTAAAACTTAGAACTTAAAGATTAAAACATAGAGAAAAGTAAGCATGTGTAAATGCATTCGATGCATGACAGTACTAAATAACCTCAACAAAACACAAGACAAGTAAAATTTCACAACCTTGACAAAATATAGTACACAAATCAAATATACAGTTAAAGAGATCTTTCTCATAAAGAGTACAAAACAATACATATATTCACAACATGCTCATGCATATTAAAGATTAAAAGCAACAAAATTATTTTCTTAATTTTTTTCATTGCTTGGCTTTACACTGCACAAAATATGCCATGTTTAAATCATTATTTCAGGTATGTGCATGCTGTTAAAACATTACACCAGGTATATGTGTGCAATTCAAACATTATTTCAGGCACAATTAAATGCCATTTAAACTAATATTTTAGGTTATAATAACAAAAATATTCCAGGAACATCTAGGCCATTCCAAGCATTTATTTAGGACATAATTATTTAAATGTCAATCCAAACATTATTTCAGGACATGTATTTATTACATGTATAAATGCAGAACAAATGTCAAATACAATCATAACAAGAAACTTAAAAACAAAGTGTTCTCATGGTAATGTTTTTTCATTTTTTTTATATCAATAAATGCAATTGAAATCAAGAACACTTTTAATTATGACAATGGGCTATATTCTTTACAAGGATACATGCTTTTGTAAAATCTTTATATTTTCGTGGGAATATTTTAGTCCTTTTCTTTTTTTTTATTGTGATAATAATTTATTAAAGAGGTTTATTGACCTGTTACCTTGAAAACATCATACAATGTATAATGGACAAGACAGATTTGAATTTGGAACTCTTCATTAATATTTTTAGGGGTTTCAGCATCCATAACTTACCAGACTAAAAAATTGTTTTAGACTTGTTCATTACTATTTAGGTGGTTTCACAAAATTTGTTGATACTGTCCATTTTTATAAAACACAGTTTCAATACCAACAAGAGCTGTCGGTAGGACAGCACGCTCGACTATTCTTAGTGTTTGATAGTAAAAGAGCCTTGATAATTTTTAAATTTTTTAAGTTCACAAAAGGGCTAATTTTTTTTTATAAATTCATGTTATATGCCTTAGAGAGAGTCTAATTATACAGTATTGGCTTGACTATTCGGAAGGTAATGTAACAAGGGTGTTTTATTGAGTATAATAATACTAATTACCTATGAATTCAAAACTTTGACAGAAAAGGTACAAAGGCTTGTTATTAAGATGTTTTATCAAGTAAATCACTGCTTTATTATTATAATGCATAAAATTGTCCCAAAAAAGGCACAAATCCTTCAGTAGTTATTGAGATAACAGCTTACAAGCAAAACTTTACCATGAATTTCTAAGTTGAAAAAGGGGAGAAAAATCAGCCTAAATGCAAGATAGAATTATGGATCTTTGTCAGTGACCTACAATTATGACCCTAAATGCATATGTGAAGTTTTAAATAAATATCTTTAATAGTTATTGAGATATGTAAAACTTGCATGTAAACATTAACCAAAAGACTAAGTAGAAAAGGGGATATGAATCAGCCTTAATGCAAGATAGAGTTATGGAACTTGGTCAGTGACATACAATTATGACCCTCCAATTATGACCCTAAGTGCATGTGTAAAGTTTCAAGTAAATATCTTTGAAGACCTTTAACCTTTAACCAAAATTTCTAAGTTTCAAAGGGGCAAATAATTCTGCAAATATTGCAGGCAGAGTTATGCAATTTTGCAAACTGATGTACATTGTTACTATAAAAAAGTATTTTAAATTTCAATTGAATATCTCAAGCAATAATTGAGATATTTGACTTTAGAAAAAAACTTTAACCAAAATTTCTAAGTTAAAAAGGGGCATAATTCTGTCAATATTGTAGGCAGAGTTATCCAACTTGTCAATCTGATGTACCTTGTTACTATAAATAAGTATTGTAAGTTTCAATTGAATATCTCAAGTAATAATTGAGATATTTGACTTTACAAAAAACTTTAACCAAAATTTCTAAGTTAAAAAAGGGGCATAATTCTGTCAATATTGTAGGCAGAGTTATCCAACTTGTCAATCTGATGTACCTTGTTACTATAAATAAGTATTGTAAGTTTCAATTGAATATCTCAAGTAATAATTGAGATATTTGACTTTACAAAAAACTTTAACCAACGCAGACGCCGACGCCGGGGCGACTACAATAGCTCTCATATTCTTCGAATAGTCGAGCTAAAAATTAAAAAATAAGCAAACCTATATTATAACAAGAGGACCATGATGGGCCTGAAGTCGCTCACCTGTATATAGGCCTCCCCCTTCCCCCTGGCAGGGCCAATTTTAACCCAAGGGCTTTTATGTGAACAAACTTGGTAGACACCCATAAGAAGATGTTTCAAACTAAACATCTAAGCTCTAGCTCATTGGTTTTTTTTAAAGAAGATTTTTTAAGTTTTTACTATACACATATAGTTAAGAAAAATGACACCCCTGGGGCGGGGCCAGTTTTGACCCCAGGGCTTTAATTTGAACAAACTTTGTAGACACTCACTAGAAGATGTTTCATGCTTAATATCTAAACTCTAGCTATTTGGGTTTTTCCAAAGAAGATTTTTAAAATTTTTGCTATACACATATAAGGAAAATCAATGACCCCCGGGCGGGGCCAATTTTGACCCCAGGGCTTTTATTTGAAAAAACTTTGTAGACACCCATTAGAACATGTTTTTTGCTAAATATCTTAGCTCTAGCTCTTTGAGTTCTTTAATAGAAGATTTTTAAAGTTTTTACAATATACATATAGGGAAAATCAAGACCCCCTAGGGCGGGGCCAATTTTGACCCCAGGGCTTTTCATTGAACAAACTTGGTAGACACTCACTAGAAAATGTTCCATGCCAAATATCTAAGCTCTAGCTCTTAAGAGTTTTTTAAATGAAGATATTTAAAGTTTTTTCTTTCAGTTGCCATGACAACAAGAGTTTTGCGTGGAATTAAATTCTTAAAACAATATACGGTGACCACCAAAGGCACATTCCTGTGAAGTTTGGGGAAATTGGCTTAGTGGTTTATGAGGAAATGTCATTTAAAATAAAAGTTAATGGACAGACGGACAGACAACGGACAGACGCCGGACGAAAAGCCATCACAAAAGCTCACCCTGTCACTTTGTGACAGTTGAGCTGACAATAGAACATTGAATTTTTTTCCAACATTACACAACTATTTAAATTTTTTGTCTTATCATATAAGATCGTAAAAAATTAATTTAAAATTGTAATAAAAGTAAAAAATTTACCTGGTGTACGGTAAACAAAGTCAAATGCTTCGTCCCAGTAAGGGCTTGGAGTGCCTGAAGTAATTGAAAACAGAATATAGATGGCTAAAACTTATCATTTTATATGATTTTAAAAAAAAAATGGGTCAAAGATATAAAAGGCCAGGTTGCATTTGTACACTAAATATCATGAGGCTATGATGCTACGAAAAAAAATTTCCATTGACCCATTAATGTCGAAAATTTAATTCAGTAGGTAAACAGGAAGTGGATTAGCTACACACCTAAAATCAAATCCCACAGTATTGGACCATTATCAATGCTGTATGCCAAATATCATGAGGCTGTGATAAGTAGTTTCTCAGAAAAATGTTACGAATTTTTCCTACCATTGACCATAAATATGAACAGGAAGTGGATGAGCTGCAGACTTGAAATCACAGTATGGGACCATGTGTCAATGCTGTATGCCAAATATCAAGAGGCTGTGATAAGTAGTTGCTGAGAAAACTGTTACGAAAATTTCCTACCATTGACCATTAATGTCGAAAAATCTAACTAATTTAACTAAGTGGATAACCAGGAAGTGGATGAGCGACAAACATGAAATCAAATCCAACAGTATGGGACAATATGTCAATGCTGTATGTCAAATATAAAGAGGCTGTGATAAGTAGTTGCTGAGAAAACTGTTACGAAAATATTTTCCCCGCCCGCCTACCGCCCGACATTCACCATACTATAACCCGGATTTGCACCAGTGCAACCCGGCCAAAAACCTTACCATTATATATCTTAATGTAGCTAAACACTAGAAATGTGTCCATATGACACAGGTGCCACCATCACGCTGTTGTTCTGTCAATCTTGACTCTAGGTCAAATATTTTTTGAAAACTAAAAATCTTTTACTTAGTAAAGGGCAAGAACAAATACTGAATAAATCCACAAGCAAACCCCAAGGTGCATAAGTACACATGCTGACCAACATTCTTGTAAACTTTCAGGCCTACAAGTGAAATACTTTTTGAGCTATGCATGAACAAGTATTCCTGTAAAGTTGGTTGATTCTAACTCAAGCACTCAAGGAACAATTCTAACACGACCCGCATTTTTCCCTATTGAACATAGAAGAACAGAAAGTGTGTGTTATTATGCAACAGATGCACAGTTTGACGTTTTATATTTAGAATTGTGAAGTAATCATTATACACGTGACATAACCAAAAATTCTAGGCGCTGAGATAAAGTACGGAAACAAATCACGCGCAATTTTGCTTAACTATCAAGTACGGCAACATTTATTTGTTGATGTTGTGTTAGAATCGAAATAATTAATCCAAATCGCTTGATAAAAATCACTGTTTGTCGTTCGGATGCCCATCATTATATCATATAAAATTCCTCGCATCCGAACTCCAAACGGTGATGTTATTGAGCGAAAAAATCACTGTTTGGAATATATTATTTCTTAAATAACAACATAATGAAATGGTTTTTACTTAGTCAAGGGAATTAACTCAACAAATACTGAATAAATCCACAAGCGCATCCCAAGGTGCAAAACCAAATATGCTGAGCAACCTTCCCATAAGGTTAAATGACTCTTTTGTCAAATCCTTTTTTAGTTACATGCGAAACAAGTTGAAAATTGCAAAAGGTAAATTTCTCTGATTAACAGACAATTAAAAAGTCAAGGGCAATAACTCTAAAAATACTAAATAAATCCAGATAAAAATACGCAGGTGCACAACTACACATGCTGATCAATATTCCTGTAAAGTTTCATGACTCTAGGTCAAATACTTTTTGAGTTAATCTGCGGGTGCGACACAAGTTGAAAGTTGCAAAAGGTATTTTTGTCTGATTAACAGACAATTAAAAAGTAAAGGGCAATAGCTCCTAAAATACTAAATAAATCCAGACGAAAATACCGAGGTGCACAACTACATATGCTGATCAACATTCCTGTAAAATTTCATGACTCTAGGTCAAATACTATTAAGTAACATGCGACACAAAAGAGAACGGACAGATGGTAGGACGGACAAGGGTAAATCTAAATGCCCGCCACTAAAGTGGGGGAACACAAAAACAAATCAAAGCACAGAACGCGCTGAATTTGTTTGGGTCTCAGAATGTAAGAAAGGTGCAGGTTGTGAGATTATATGTTTAGTGCCACCAATGCTTTCCAGCGTTTTAATTGTAGAAAATTGGCTATAAGACTAATTGCAACACTGATATTCAATCCAATGTTTATTTGACTTTAACAATTTAAAAAAATGAGTTACCTTTACTGGGATTTGAACTCCAGACCTCTCGCTTCCTAAGCGAGCCCGAAAACCCTTCAGCCACGGTTAAATTTATATGTGAACGGCCTGAAGAAAACCATATTATTCTAAATTAGGGCTTGTAACGACTTTTAACTGTTGTTTAACACAGATGTAAATAATCCTGAAGCTTACTATAAGCATGTATATTTATAAAGAATCAAAGGGCTTCAAGTTCTTTGGTATTTTCTGATCTTTGCAATCTAAATCGTACTGTATATCTGTATGCATTTTCCTGTATAAGTTTATTTTTATGTATTATAATTCATTTTGTAAGGCACATACGGAATTCTGCATAACTAGAGTTGCATCAAAAAATCATTTATGTACTTTTTTTACGACAGCCACACTTTATCCTTGTAAATCATGGCTACTTCCTAAACAAAAACAATTAAAAAAAGAATTTAACAAAAAAAAAATTTCCTCGACTGGGATTCGAACTCGAGACGTCTCACTCACTAAGCGAGCGCGTTACCACTGTACCACGGAGAAGTTATACACAGAAAGTCTGAATAATATCAAGTCATTCTAAATTTAGAACTTCCATTGCATTCAGGTTTGTAATCCTTATTTATTTCGAGGTATTTTGTTCAGGGTAAACCTGTTGTTTAAAATTGAAGTAAATATTTTAGCGAAAATCCTCTCGCCCAAACAGTCCGACATGTAGAATCTATATATTCCACTACTCGGTTTGTGTAGTATTCGGTAATCTACATGGCTAAAAATAGTATTTTCATTGATAAAATCATATTCATCCGCGTAATTTGTGATTGTGCATTTATTGACAATTCTATAAGCCAACGCTATTGTTTAACTTTAAATGCGTTGTAATTTGTTGGATACTTGTAACAAAATAAAATATTTCTTTCTTTTAAATCGCTAGTTTTAAGCTGTTTTGAGAACTACTTGTTGTTAGGTTTGTCATAAACTTCTGTGTCAGAGATTGAATGTCCGCTTTGTATTTAGTTATTTTCGATCAGAAAATACCAGAAAACAATATTAGAAATCTTCGACCATTCGGGAATTACTTTGCTTGAAAATTGATGCGCCTGTCTTTGACCATCTTTACGCAGTGATCTCCCCTGAATTTTTCGGCTTTAGTGTACATACAAAAGGGAAGTAACCGCTTCAAAAAAGTGGACTACTTTTGGCATTTGCAATTAAGAACATTAGACTCTGAAATTTCGCTACCATTATTTGTTTGGTCTGACGACCCAAACAAATAAAAACAGTAGTCACTGACTACTGTATAATATCTACATTCAAACTTGGAGAAAGTTTCTTTTTTGTTTCAGTATATGTGATCACTTATAATATTGAATTTCCCAAGAAAAAAAAGGCAATAAAACTTTAAACAAGAACTGTCGGAGGACAGTACTGGCTAGACTATTCGAAAAAGTTGTCACAATGGTGTTTTATTGAGCATAATAATGCTAATTACCTATAAATACATAAAATTGACCGAAAAGGCTTCATTGTTATTAAGATGTTTTATCAAACAAATCACTACTTTATTATTATGAATGCATTAATTTGTCCCAAAAAAGGCACAAACCTTTCAGTAGTTATGGAGATAACAGCTTACAAGCAAAACTTTACCATGCATTTCTATGTTGAAGAAGGGGAGAAATATCAGCCTAATTGCAAGATAGAATTATGGATCTTGGTCAGTGACCTACAATTATAATTCTTAATGCATATGGGAAGTTTTAAATAAACATCTTTAATAGTAATTGAGATATGTAAAACTTGCATATAAACATTAACCAAGAGACTAAGTAGAAAAGGGGAGATGAATCAGCCTAAATGCAAGATTGAGTTATGGAACTTGGTCAGTGACATGCAATTATGACCCTCCAATTATGACCCTAAGTACATGACTGTGTAAAGTTTCAAGTAAATATCTTTGAAGACCTTTAACCTTTAACCAAAATGTCTAAGTTTTAAAAGGGCAAATAATTCTGCAAATATTACAGACAGAGTTATCCAACTTGTCAATCTGATGTACATTGTTACTATAAATAAGCATTGTAAGTTTCAATTGAATATCTCAAGCAATAATTGAGATATTTGACTTTACAGAAAACTTCAACCAAAATTTCCAAGTTAAAAAGGGGCATTATTCTGTCAATATTGTAGACAGAATTATCCAACTTGTCAATTTGATGTACATTGTTACACTAAATAAGTATTGCAAGTTTCAATTGAAATTGAATATCTCAAGCACTAATTGAGGTATTTGAATTTTACAAAATACTTTAACCAACACAGACGCCGACACAGATGCGGATGCCAGGGGGACTTCAACAGCTCTCATATTCTTCGAATAGTCAAGCTAAAAATTATATATTAAATATGAAAACATGGATAAATTTATCAGTAATCAAAGCTTGAATTAATTCTTTACATTCTCAAGCAAATTTATGATCAATTTTACAAAACTGCCTGCTAAGCTGTTCATAACTTTAATGGTGGAGGAGCCCTTGTGTGCCTCTCTGTGCCTTATTTCAGGCACAAAAGGGCATCTGAGTTGAACCACCGATGTTCCTTCAGCCAGCTGGAAAGCTACCTCACATGAAAGAATCTAAAGTCTCTGGCGGGATTTCAACCCACAGCAAGTGATATGAAGTCAGTATTGTTAATCATTTGGCCAGGTACACCCCATCCTCATTTTAACAAGCAATTATCATAGTATTGCAAGCAATCCATAAGTCCCCTACCGGATAGAACCCCATCAGCATTCTGAAGGGCCATTGGCCATTCACTAATGTGTAAATTTTTCTCTATTTTAAGTAAATTTGTTGGAAATGTTCTTTAAAAGTGATCACAGGAAAAAGTTTTTAAGAACAGACAGACTGAAGGACACTCCAAAGTTAATATTTGAAACATCCCTGTTACCAAAATATAACATTTTAAAAAGCAAAATTCTTAAAGAGGAGATAACTCTGGAATTAAAGATGCAATTTCATAAAAAGTTTCAGCTCTTTTTGACTATTCACAAATATTGTTATATTTGCCATGTTTTAAGCCTATTTGTTGCCAAGGCAACCAATATTTTTTCAAAATAGGAAGAACAGATAAGACAGGCATAATCTCAAGACTGCCATCTATGATCTACCCACATGTCAAGTTTCATAAAAATATTTCCAGTACTTTTTGAGTTATCACTGGATTCAGTTTATGTGTAAAATTTGCCATATTTTCAGTCTATGTGTTGCCATAGCAACCAGAATTTTCAACATAGGAAGAAAAGAAAAAGACATGTATAATCTCCAGACTGCCATCTACACATAGTACAAGTTTCATAAAAATATTTCTATTATTTTTGCGTTAACACTGGATCCAGTTTATGTGTAAAAATTGCCATATTTTCAGTCTATTTGTTGCCATAGCAACCAGAATTTTCAACATAGGAAAAAATGAAAAAGACGTGCATAATCTCCATACTGCCATCTATCCATATGTCAAGTTTCATAAAAATATTTCCAGTACTTTTTGCGTTATCACTGGATCCAGTTTATGTGTAAAATTTGCCATATTTTCAGCCTATTTGTTGCCATAGCAACCAGAATTTTCAACATAGGAAGAAAAGAAAAAGACGTGCATAATCTCCATACTGCCATCTATCCATATATCAAGTTTCATAAAAATATTTTCAGTACTTTTCAAGTTATTGCGGGATCCAGTTTTGTGGACGGACGGACTGACGGACTGACAGACAGACGGACGGACAGACGGACAGAGGGTAAACCTAAAGTCCCCTCCGGTAAACCGGTAGGGTACAAGTTTCATAAAAATATTTCTATTACTTTTTGCGTTAACACTGGATCCAGTTTGTAAAAATTGCCATATTTTCAGTCTATTTGTTGTCATAGCAACCAGAATTTTCAACATAGGAAGAAAAGAAAAAGACGTGCATAATCTCCATACTGCCATCTATCCATATATCAAGTTTCATAAAAATATTTCCAGTACTTTTTGCGTTATCACTGGATCCAGTTTATGTGTAAAATTTGCCATATTTTCAGCCTATTTGTTGCCATAGCAACCAGAATTTTCAACAAAGGAAGAAAAGAAAAAGACGTGCATAATCTCCATACTGCCATCTATCCATATATCAAGTTTCATAAAAATATTTTCAGTACTTTTCAAGTTATCGCGGGATCCAGGTTTTGTGGACGGACGGATGGACAGACGGACGGACAGACGGACGGAGGGTAAACCTAAAGTCCCCTCCGGTAAACCGGTAGGGGACTAATTAGTACTGGTAGATGGACGTAGATTGCCTCGTCTATACCCTTACTATGAACATACCTTCTTCATCAACAGCTCTGCCCAGATCTTTCTGCCAGTCATCTTGCCATACCCAACCAGCTGGTAACTCCATCTCTGCCTCAGAGGGTGACTGGTCACCTTTCTGTAAATACAGCACACAAATCTCAAATTCTTTAGTTAATTTTGAATAAAGTAAAATTTATTGGGTCCAAATACAATACTTTAGTTGTTATTGTGGGTTTTTTTTATTTACATCATGTGAAAATGTCTAAAAAGAATGTTTGCTTCTTTCATGATTTATTTTTGTTACCCAAAGTTACTTTGCATGAATAGCACTGGGATATTCTAAATAATTAAGCTTCTTATAGTATGCAGAAGCAATTTATCCCACAAAAACTGACAACAAAAATGGGTCAAAGACAGAAATGGCCCAGTTGCATATGTGTACAAAATATCATGAGGCTGTGATGTTACTTAAATTTTCTACCACTGTCTGACCATTGATGTTGAAAATTTAACTTAGTTGGTAAACCTGAAAAGAATGAGCATCAGACCTGAAATGGAATCCCACAATTTGGGACCACAGTCATGTCAATGCTGTGAACCACATATCAAGAGGCTGTGGTAAGAAGTTGTTGAGAAAACTGTTACCAAAATTTCCTACTATCTATTGATCAATAATATGTCAAAATTTAACTAAATCGGCAAACAGGAAGTGGATGAGCGCCAGACCTGAAATCAAATCGCACAGTATTGGACCACGTGATAATGCTGTATACAAAATATCAAAAGGCTGTGATATATTGTTGCCAAGAAAACTGTTACCAAAATTTCCTATTGTTGACCATTAATGTTGAAAATTTAACTTAGTCGGCTGAGAGACAGACCTAAAATAGAATCCCACAGTATGGGACCATGTGTTGATGCTGCATACAAAATACCAAAAGGCTGAGATATATAGTTGCCAAGAAAACTGTTACCAAAATTTCCTACTATTGACCATTAATGTAGAAAATTTAACTAAGTCGGCAAACAGGAAGTGGATGAGCGACAGACCTGAAATCGAATCCCACGATATGATACCATGTGTGGATGCTGTATACCAAATATCACAAGGCTGTGATAAGTAGTTGCTGAGAAAACTGTTACAAAAATTTCCTACTATTGATAATTAATGTTGAAAATTTAACTAAGTCAGCAAACAGGAAGTGGATGAGCGACAGACCTTAAATCGAATCCCAACAGTATGGGACCATGTGTTGATGCTGTAAACCAAAATATCAAAAGGCTATGATAAGTTGTTGCTGAGAAAACTGTTACGAAAATTTCCTACTATTGACCATTATGTAGAAAATTTAACTAAGTCAGCAAACAGGAAGTAGATAAGCGACAGACCTAAAATCGAATCCCATAGTATGGGACCATGTGTTAATGCTGTACACCAAATATCAAAAGGCTATGATTGGTAGTTGCTGAGAAAACTGTTACGAAAATTTCCTACTATTGACCATTAATGTTGAAAATTTAACTAAGTTGGCAAACAGGAAGTGGATAAGCAACAGACCTGAAATTGAATCTAACGATATGATACCATGTGCTGATGCTGTATACAAAATATCAAAAGGCTGTGATAAGGAGTTGCTGAGAAAACTGTTACGAAAATTTCTTACTATTAACAATTAATGTTGAAAATTTAACTAAATCGGGAAACAGGAAGTAGATAAGCGACAGACCTAAAATCGAATCCAACAGTATGGGACCAGGTGTGGATGCTGTATACCAAATATCAAAAGGCCGTGATAAGTAGTTGCTGAGAAAACTGTTACGAAAATTTCCTACTACTGACCATTAATGTCAGGGGCCGTATTCATAAAGATCGTAGTTTTTCTAAAGGTTATTAAGGTATTTTTTCTACCACCACTGGCACTTCATCTGACGTTTTCAGAAATTTGATATGATTTAGGGAAAATTTGAAAGAAATGGCTCAACAAGGTTATTGGTCTTGAAGTACAATACCTGTAACTCTTCTAACTGTGGTTGATGTAAATTTTCCACTTTCTGTTTTGCTTCTGTCTGCATGTCATTGATCTCTACCAATAAATGTTCTGTTTTTGATTCAGTGGCAGCACGCTCCTCTACTAACACTTCTACCTGCTTGCTCAAACGCTGTATAGGATAAAAAATGATTTTTTACAAGCTAAATATAAAATATTGATTCCACTCAACAGCAATCTTTAAACTAGAAATGTGTCCACCGCGCCACTTTTCTGTCACTCTTTTTACTACAGTAAGTCAAGGGAAATAACTCTACAAATACTTGATAAATCCACAAGCGAAACCCCAGGTGCAAATCTAAATATGCTGAGCAACCTGCCCATAAGGTTTAATGAATATGTCAAATCCTTTTTGAGTAACTTGCAACACACAAGTTGAAAATTGCAAAAATTTTCTAAGTGAAGGGCAATAACTCTAAAAATACTAAATAAATCCAGACGAAAATACCTGGTTCTGTTTGGTTCGTGTTGTGTATGGTGACTGCTGACATAGGGAACTGCTCCTAGGAGAACTTTGTTCAAGTCCGCCTGATATCAGTGACTCGCTCGTTTTACTTAAATTCTGTACCTGACCCACAGTTGCACCGCCATGATCATTTACAGTTGATGTGCTGTCAAAATAAAATATGTTGTGTAAACAGTTAAACTATCTAATTTCACAACCACCAACGTTTCCAGGGGTTAAACCCTCTTTATCAATCAGTTTGCTGTTTTATAAATCTCAAATTTGTCCTCTTATTTTTCTTACTCTATATTTCTTATGATTAACAGAATCTGGTAAAGAATTTAGAGATTGTTCCTACTGGAATAAATTTGTTCGCTTTTGTGATTTTTACAAATTTTTTTTTAAAACAATTTTTTGGTTGTACCCCTACACCAGATTTCGTAAATAACTAACCAGTAATTACAATTTCTCCGCAAGTAACAGACTTGATCACTAAATCAGCACTGAGAGACAAATAACCATGAGCCGCGTCACGACAAAACCAACATAAGATCCATGCTGTTCACATACCATCTCTATTACAAGTAAAGAAACTGATAGCGAACAGCATGCATCCTGATCAGACTGCGTGGATGCGCAGGCTGGTCTGGATCCATGCTGGTCGCAAAACCATTATGTCGTTTTTGTCATGATGCGGCTCATATGACTAGTTAAAGGATCAATTGTTACAGAGAAATTTCGCCACACCCTTTGATCAAACAACGGACACCTAGATTATAAATCTGACACTCTCCCATAGCAGGAGGATCCAAACTTAGTCACATGATACTTTTCATGTCTCATTTTACATGAGGAGCTTGATAAAAGGCTCTCTTTCATGCCTAACCTTGCACACACAAAAAATAATCATTTTTTAAATTACAAAAAACCCATATACAATCTATCTGACACTTTTCAACACCAATAAAATATTTCAGGGTATAATCTACTGTAACCACAGATAACCAAGCTCACCTGTTAGAATCAGCACTAGTGAAAGCACTATTAACAGATTCATTTCCTCTAAATGAGAATGCTGAGCTGTCAGAACCGAACTCGAGGTTACCAAACTGAACGTCCAATGTTGTCATCATATAACCAGGCATCTCAACAGCTGATGCTGGAATCTGAAAATCATAAATGAAATAGAATTGCAATAGTTGGCCAAACTTATCTGTTACCTGTTGCCATGACAACCAAGAATTCTAAAGATGCTCGGCTCAAATCTGTGCCTGCTTAAGCCTACAGCAGGGCTTCCATTAAGTTTTAAACTGACTGCAAAATGTCTGACAATGAATGTAACACTATATAGGTTAAGCAGGAAAAGCATTATATCTTTGTATTTTTTGAAGTCGCAAGCCAAAATCAAGGGGTAAATGACTTCCAAACTTCCACAAATGGAAGCCCTGTAATAAAATGTATAATTTTTTTTCATAGTACATAAAATTACTATAGTGTTTCATAGTACATAAAATTACTATAGTGAAATAAAATATAAATATCGGAGACTTATTTCCACTATAGTAACGCTTAGGGCTGGGGTGAGTATCCGAGTACTCGGATAATCACGAATCAAAGTGAAAAAATCGAGTTTGAATATTCTTAAGCCCAGAGATTGTGGATTGCGATTTAATTTTTTTATATACTTTCACTGTTTCTCACACTCTTAAAATCAAGAAAAATACTATTTGAGTATAAATCATATGAAGTTTAACTAAATACAATTTTTTCCGGTTAAAGACCATGTACCATGATGCTGAGCTAGGAAGTAATTGGTTTCAAAAAACAAAACAAAAATACTCCTCCAAAGAATAAAAACATAAACCTAGTTTATATGTTTAATGTTTAGTATTGTTTTTTTTTTAATTTAACATGTTTTTATAACTAATGTACATGTTTTTATGGGTGTCTTGATAACAAAAGATTTGTGGTTCGATTTGTGAATCGTAAGTGCTGAATCGTGGTTCGGATCGGATCGTCACTTATCCGATGATCCACACCCCTAGAAACGCTTAAAAACTTGTTAAATGTAATCCAAACATTCTTGTAGACATCAGGCAGCAGGTTAGATATTTTTCATAGGAGAGAATTTAATATTCTTCAACAGGATTGTAGTACCAGAGGTGAGGGGCAAATGATTCATAGTTTTCCATTTCTGACATTGAGGCACCTGTTACAATTGTAAATTGTAAATATCCTTGTCTATACAAACCATGTATGTCGATTTCACTCATGTATACACTTGGTGTGCAAAAAAAAGATTTTTTTTTTGGTTCTATTTTAAATGACACATCTAAAAACATTTCTTTAAATCTTATTTTTTCTACATCTGAACAATCTAAAAGACAATATGTAAAGTCAAATAAGTACTTTTTTAGTTCCAGGCAAAATTTAATGATATCTATTACAGAACTTATGTTATCATTTATCACGAACAATAAAATTTATTGTAAAGAATGTCTTTTGTACTGGATAACGACGAATGAAATACTTCATTATTATTGTCTATAAAAGATATGTTACAAAATATAGTTATTTACACCTGTCATAAGCAAATTGATATGGGTTGTTCCTAATTTTGACTCATATTAACACACAAAGACATAAAATATGATATATACAGTGTCTATGTTCATTAGATCATTAGATAGTTAAGAACTGAACGAGTGGGTGATTTATCTCAAGTTTACCTGATTCCTAACATTGTATCATTATCAAATATGTGTATATCAAAAACTAGGATGAAATCAATTATCCAATGTGAATAATATAAAATTTGAAGATTAATGTTTATATGATAATACCTTTGATGGTGGTGGTAACTTTGATCTTTGAGGCTTCTGTCTTTGTTGTAACATTGCATTTTGGGACACCGATGATGCTGGAATGGCATTTGAGGGACCAGCAACAGACTGTGACCCTGCTGATAAACTACTTCCTGTCATAAACGATAAACCACTTCCTGTAACACTGGTTCCCGTTAAACTATTACCATTGGAAGCAGTCTGTGAGGTCATAGAGTTTTGAAGGGATGAACTTTGTCCAGATCCAATCTGAAACACAACAAAAATAAAACATGTATTATATTCAACATATATATGAGCAAAACAATTCTAAATTTATTTCCTCATTCTCTAAGACTGGAGTTAAAAAGTAATTTTGAACTTTAGATTCACACATTGACAAAAGAGTTACACAACTAGCTTCTACATTTTTTCCAGAAAATAATTCTGAATAATAATTTTAACGGTTGCAAAGACTTTTTTTCAATATCTTCTCCTTTTTTGCAGTACCAACAAGATGTTTTATGAGAAATTTCTATGATCTTTTAAGAAATGCTTTTAAGGAGATCGTTATTCTACAGTATAGCTTAATTTAACAAATTTTAACAAAACACTCAATTAAATATGGATAGAAATGTCCCACCAGTTCATCATAATGTCTAGGTATTTTTATGTACACTTCACACAGACAAGATCCTGAAGAAAATAGGACAGGATTTCTAGGGAATATCTTATCCCCCCCACCCCCCAAAAAAATCCACTTAAACAAGTACAAAATAAATGTCAATAATAGTACAATAACAGTAATCATAATGTACTCTCTAAAACTGTTTCAGAACCCTTGAGATTTTTTTTTATTTTAACGAGTTCACCAATCTAACCATAAGGAAAACAATCTCTCAGTTAAACTCTCTTCTTCATAATCACTTCCTTATTGTTTGAAATAACAAATATAATTACAGATAAATACTACATTAAACATTATAGCTCTCCAGTTACATACTGTCTAGTATCTAAATATAACCCTGCACAGATATTACTGTTTTGCACTATCATATTTGAAAGTGTAAAAATTCAATTGTCATTTTTTATCATACTTCCCTAAACAGCACCGATTGCCAATATGTTACATTAACTCTAAGAAATATTCCCTACTAATGATTGAAACGAAACTATTTAATTTGACAAAGCAATTTAGTGGGATAAGGGTTAAGTGTCATTTAAGTTCGATCATTTCATTCTTTTTTCCAAGTAAAAGCTCTCTAAAGAGAGACTGCCATACTGTTTTCTGTTTGTTTTTCTTCCTCAAAAACTGTCCATTGCTATCATCCACTTAGTTTCATTTGACAGACAAAATCAGAAAATGAATGATTAAAAATCACATCAACACCCACTTAATTCTTAATGTGGAAACATTTTAGCTTTAGTGTTGAAGAAATACTTCCGCTGACCAATTACCTAGATAGCCTCTACATATGTAACTGTTTCAAGTTACTGACAGGGTTCAAACCTACAGCAATAAGGGACAACATGATTCAAAGACGGCATACCACTAACTACACATACACAAGTGGAAGTAAAATATCACAGTAAAGCAACATTTTTTTTTACCCCTATACAATTCTTGATTGACTCCGTCGCCTGCTGGTTAAACTGACTGATATATCTTGCCTCAGCACTCATGTCATTTTGTAGATGTTTTGGGTATAATCCTCCGAGATCGAACCTGGCAAAAACAGGATAATAGGGTTTGTTAAATTTTTTTTTTCATTTAGTTGGGTTTAAAGTGACGCAAACACATCAATGCTCACATGGTTTCTTTTCACTTTTACTGTTGGAGGAAGACCTCAGGTGCCCCTCCCTGAATTATTTTTAGGCACAAGAAGACACCCTAGTAAAACCATCAAAGTTCTGCAAGTTAGCTAGGTAGCTTCCTCACAATTAAGAATTAGATGACCACGACAATTTCAAACTGTCAAGCGGTTTAGAATAACTGACTTTTACCACTCTGTCATGGACCCTTATATGTTAAAAATCAGATTTCTTATTTTCTTTTTTAATTAACAAGTCTGCAATTAGCAATTAGAACAGTGATTCAATATACCTGGGTTATTTCAAAGATATGCTAGAAATAGAATTTGTCAACTAAAATATCATAACCTCTGCAATATCAATAGATCATAATGGCTGTAATCTAAGTATTGACTCAGCACTTTGACACCTTCATCTAAGTACTAGAATACAGGTCACGAAATAGAAAAATAGATGCACATAAAACACAAAGTTTTATGACATTATTCAAATAGAGGAAAAACATTATTTCGATTTAAATTTTCAACGATCATCATACAATCACTAAATCCCCGCCTACCCACAATATTAATGAACATACGTGTTAGAGAGTGCGTTTGACTCTATCGGTACTTGATTTGTTGGTTCTGATGCTGATGAGCCACTGGCTGTAATAACTTTTGTTTCTGCCAACTGAAATGATTCAAACATGTAACTTTACAATAACTTTTTTTGTAAGGCCTTTCCACAGCCCTTAAGATTCAAAATAACTAATGCACTTCATCTTTACATTAAGTTTAAATCACTTTCTTTAAATGCTTATTATAAAATAACATTCTTAAGAGATCTACAATGCTGCATCCTAAATTATATCAATCTTATATAACAGGCCCAGCATAAAATTAGGGCAAATTTTAGGGCAATATTTTAGAAATTTTAGGGCTAAAATTAGGAATTTAAGGGTACATAATAGAAATTTTAGGGCTAGAATTTAGAATTTTATAAGTACCATGGCCCAAAAGACCATGATGTTGGCTAACCTTTGAATATTTGATACAAAAGTAACTCACAAATAATGCTATAGTTTAGTTAGAGCAAAGGTGTCTACCAGTGTGGACTCACTGGTCAACTGCCTCACCTGCGGAAATGGTCATAGTCAAACCATGTCCAAACCATATTTGAAATATGCTTTTTCAATGGTTGAACATGTCAAAAAGAATCTGTTCTACCTATGTTTTGGGAATGTTATAACCACGAGTGTCTAAAAGGAATTCTTCTACAGTGAAATTCATGCACAATGCAGCTTTTGAATATGGACAAATGAAATTTTTGTACAAGTAGGAAGTAAAAAGGCATTAGCCTTGTACAGTCATTTGAACAAATGGGAAGCATCTTTAATCAACACACAGAATTGCACATCAAAAAAGTTCATCACATAGATCATTCAATTGCAGTTTATCTAGATCACATAATTGCAAAATGTGTGTACATGGTTAGAATTAATTTTGCAAAGTCTATGTTCACATATTTAGTACTTTACAATGTTGTTTTGAAATTATGCAGATTTGAATAAAAGGGTTGTGAGTAAGCAAATTGTACATTAATTTTTGACAACAGATTTTTATACATGTTATTAATTAAAATTGTGTTACAACAGCTTTATAATGATCATTTTCAAATATGATATGATATAAATGGACCACTTCAGCCATTTGAAAAAAAGAACAAACATAAAATTCAAGATATCTGGAGTTGGCAAAACAGTGTCAAAATATTCCAAAATAAGTCGACCTCTTATGGTTATGATTTAAGTTTCAGGACCATGATATGGTAGTGTTTTTGCTGTTAAGTGTCAACATGATTATAAAGAACTGCTTTGATTATGAAATAGTAATGTTACGGACATAGTCAAAGTAATTTTTAGTTGGAACAAAACCATTTCAATGTCACCAATTTTGAGTTAGCAAATCATGGCAAAATCATTTTTGACCATGTTTAAAACATGGTCCACTTTGTTTATAATGTTCGAGATCATTTTCACAGTTTTACAAGTTATAAGTATGTTTATAACAAAAGATAAAAAAATTAGGAATTTCAGTGAAAAAATAGGGCATTTTTAGGAATTCCCTTTGAATTTTTAACTTTTTTAGGAATTTTAACCAAACTGAAAAAAATTAGGATTTTTTAGGAATTTTAGGGACGCTGGACAGCCTGTATTATAATTATGTTTTCATTAGGAGGCGACTGTAGGCCAAAATGACTAAAAATACTTTTGTTTTTTATGATAAAATAAAAAATGACCACATCAATCTCTACATGGACCATCTTAGAAAACTATCTCAGAAGAGCAATGAGCAGAGTAAATCAAATTATGAGCACTTTTTTCGATTTTAATGCCACACAGTAAAGCCTTACATATAAATTCATGCATAACATGTTCCCAATACGAAATTGTGCATCTGCCTAGACTTCAAATTTATTAGAACTGAAGCTCTAAAGAGACTGAATGTAAATTATGTACGAAATTAATATTAATTATAAATAAGATCACATTATGCAAATATCAAGATCCCGAAAGAAAATATTAACATAGTATAACATACACTTTCAGTCCAGCTATCTATATCCTCATTCCAATCTTCTTTTGAATCACCCCAGTTAGATACTGAAAATATATAATTATATATATATATATATAACAATATCTTTTTCCATTGGAAAGAAAATAATCTTGAATTTGGAATAGTACTTAAAGATTTTACATGAGTTCAATAACAAAATACAAATATTATCCTCCTAATAACAGGATAAAGCCTGGTCAGGTTGTATGGATGTGCACTATTTACTGCTATAAAGATTAGGAGACAAGTATCACAGTGGATAAATGGAATCAATGTACCATGTCTTGCTTGCCTATACAATTCAATGTGTATCAAGTCTTGCTATTACAAGCACCAGCTACCTCTGATCAGTGTACCCTTTTTTTTAGAGAACCTATATATCTTAGCTTGTGCATTACTTTGCAAAAACCAGTGTTTGTTTGATTGTGTTTTACGTCACATTAACACAGTATAGGTCATTTGGCGATGTTCCAGCTTTACTGGTGGAGGAAGACCTCAGAGGTGCCCTTCCGTGCATTATTTCAGGCACTAACGGGCACCTGAGTAGAACCACTGATGTTCCGTAAGCAAGCTGGATAGCTTCCTCACATGAAGGAACCAAAGTCCCTGTAGGGATTCGAACCCACAGCAGTGAGGGGCAAATTGTTTGAAGTCAACGACCTTAACCACTGGGCCATGGAAGCCCCCCCCCCCCCAAAAAAAAAAAACCCAGTGTATATTGGTTTATCCACTCTGGAGTATATTTGTAAACAGGGATTTTTTTAGGGCTTATTTTATAGCAGTAATTGGGTCATATTGAAAATAGTATATTATTTTCTCAATCCACAGGAAAAAAATTCCAAATTGAAAGTTACAAAATGAAAATTTTGAATAAAAATTCTAAAATCTTTGCAAATAAGAGCTTCTACTTAAATGTTTGAAGATGCCATCTTAGACAGTTATTGTTTGCATCCATTTAATCACTGCAAAATATTGTTATGCATTTTCCCCCCAATTTTTAACAAAACACCACTGAAATTCCCAATTCCATGGGTATGGGTAGTGTTCCCAAAATCCTGGAAATATTCCCTGGTAGACCAAAACATAATTTGGTAATAAACTTACTTTTTGGTTCTTTCTCGCCTATCACAGCTGTTTCATTAGTCCATGTGTCTATCTGAGGACCATTGTCAATCTGGGAATTCTTATTTTCAAAACCTCTATTTGGTCGGAAAGTCCTGCAATGTAAATTTCAAATTTCATTTCGATATTGAAATATGATTTACAGAACTGCTGTTTACATACATGTTACTGAATTTCAGTATTGGGTGTTTCAAAAATCAATGCAGCAGTATCACTCATTCACTGTTCAATGTTCTTTGAATAATGACATGCAATATATTGAAAATTGTAAGGAAAACATTGGCACAAGTTCTAAACTGTGTATAGCAATATGTTGAATTTAATAACTAACTTCATTAATCAATTATCTTAAATGAAATATTTATTTCAAATAAGCTATCTACATAATAATTCAATGATGCTGTCAAATACAATGAATCTTATTGCTTTTACAAAGATTATCAAAATTAAGGAAACTAGTTTGCTTTTACTTACCCTCCAACCCCTCGTCCACTGCCACCACCTCTTCCACGCCGTGGACCAAACCCTCGTCCACGACCCCTGCCACAGTCGAATCCCCTGTCACGATAAACATCTTTTTCATTCTCCTCTTCACCACGTTCTGGTCTGTCTCCAGCTCTGTCTGGTCTGCCACGACCCCCTGATAACCTTGGCAGTCTGTTGTCATTACGACGGGCACGCTGCCGATAATTGTCTGACTGTTCACAAAAATTACGCTCGCCATTTTCCTTCTGCTCTTTGTTTCTGTCACGATTATCTCGTTCATTTCTGTCTCTATTATCTCGTCTGTCGGGTTTGGTGTCATTGTGATTTTCTGTGGGTGCTGGGGTGGGCTTTGGCTTTTGTTTCTTTTTCTTCTTGCCAGACTCTCGCCACTCACTCTGATTAATTAAATTAGGTTTACAATTAATTTACCATAGTTTAATGGGTCAAAAATACCCGTAAAACTTTAAGGTTAACTGAGACGGACAGCATGCTTCACTATTCAGAGTACTTCATAGAAAAACAATAGCCATGCTTGAATTTTTCACTAACAAGAATAATTATGTGAAAATCAATACTAGAGCTACAGGTTTTTATATTTGACCTACAATAATGAGTTGTGCGTCATCTGTTACTAAGTGGTTGTGGATTCAGAACTCCGAATTTTCATGCAATTGTTAGATTAATGCCAACAAAAGAATGAAATAGATAGCTAACAAGCAAATTCGTTGAATTTATATCCCCCGCCGGCCGAGTACTGGTTATTATTAACACAACAACTGAAGACATAAGGCTTTATTTATATATTAATCATGGCATAAACTGTAATATTCTTTAAACTTGAAGCCTTGTACCTTCAAACAAGAAGAATTTTTAAGTTTTCACTATATACATATAAGGAAAATCTACGACCCCCTGGAGTGGGGCCAATATTGACCTATGAAGTTTGAACACTGTGGGCCAAATGGAACTTAAGTTATCCTCCGGAAACTGTTTTCAGTTTTAAGGTCATGGTGACCTTGACCTTTTCCCTTGTGACCCAAAAATCAATAGGGGTCTTCTGCCCAATATGAACTATCATCCTATGAAGTTTGAACACACTGGGCCAAATGGAACTTAAGTTATGCTCCAGAAACTGTTTTTAGTTTTAAGGTCATAGTGACCTTGACCTTTAATCTTGTGACCCCAAAATCAATAGGGGTCTTTTACCCAATATGGACAATCATCCTATGAAGTTTGAACACTGTGGGCCAAATGGAACTTAAGTTATGCTCCGGAAACTGTTTTCAGTTTTAAGGTCATAGTGACCTTGACCTTTGACCTTGTGACCCCAAAATCAATAGGGGTCTTCTACCCAATATGGACAATCATCCTATGAAGTTTGAACACTGTGGGCCAAATGGAACTTAAGTTATGCTCCGGAAACTGTTTTTTGTTTTAGGGTCATAGTGACCTTGACCTTTGACCTTGTGACCCCAAAATCAATAGGGGTCTTCTACCCAATATGGACAATCATCCTATGAAGTTTGAACACTGTGGGCCAAATGGAACTTAAGTTATGCTCTGGAAACCAAATTGCTAATGGGCGGACGGTTGGACAGACAGACGGACAGACGCCAGGGGGTATAACATAATATGCCCGAAATTCTTTCGGGCATATAAAAAGAAGTGCATAATCTCCATACTGCCATCTATCCATATATCTAGTTTCATAAAAATATTTTCATTACTTTTTGCGTTAATGACTGACATTAATCCATAAGAAACGCTCCCCTCAAAAAACATTAAATTCTTGCAGTTGTTAAACGTTATGAAAGATACCTGTTAACATATTACAATAGCAACAGTTACTTGCATACATTATTTTAAATCACCAATGACCATTTAAATGTTTCAGATGACACTGCAGAATACAGTTTTAGACACATTAGAAAACACTACTCCAGGAATGTATTTTCTTTGCCATATCAAGCACTAGGAAAACAAAGCCTGTAATAATTTCCCTCTTACCGCAAATGATTTGTCCAACAGTGGGTGTGGCCTGAAAATAATAGCACTAAATATATATCAAGGAATACCAAAGGTTTTCCAAACGCATCATTTACTTTTGAAGAATAAATGAATAAAGGGAAACAACTCAATTAAAAATTAAAGAGATAAATATTTGACTGTAATGCTGCTGATAAATAAATAAATTATAAAACTTTTTTGTGACAGTAAACAATGCATTTATAAATGTGAATTACAATATTCTACTTAATTATCATAATTCTATTTTTAGTACATAAAAAGACATCCATATTTTGTATGCTTTAGCTCGAAAATTTTGTAAAATGTCTATCCTGATGAAGGTTCGTTACAACCGAAAACGATAGATCTTTGAATTACTGAACCTGCACTGGTGTAGACATGTTGTATTTCTTCATTTCTATCTTACTTTCAAGATATACTATGCTCAAATTTGTTATTTGAAAACATTGATAATTACTACACTATCTGTTTGTAAATATAAAATAAACATGTTTTGACTTCACATGCTATGTAGATAAGTTATGCTTTAAGTCCTACATACTGTAAGTGGACAAAGTATGAATATATAGTGTCATTAAAAAAGACCAGCTTTACTTGACCTGTAAAAGGAACACAGATTCCCATATATAGTGCGTGCATTCTTTTATTTAAATAAGTCATATTCAGTTAAAATTCTACAGATTTCAGTAAATTTCTGCAATAAAAATTTTTACACAAAGATGAGCATAGTATATCTTTAATTATTATGAGAATGAAGTCATATTTTAGTTTTTACTTACTTATTCATGAAAGCAGAAATTATATTCTTCGCCTGATGTGGGAAGTAGGTTTGTTTTACAATATGTTCCAGCACTATCAATGGTCCTGTTATATCACTAGGTGGCCGGTATTTCTTGTCCTCACCCTGTAATTACATTTAACCCTACTTATTTTAAAAGTATTTTAACAAGTCAATATGTAAAGAACAGAAAATTTCAAAAGTTGAACATAAGAAAACCAGTTGCGCTTCCTCTTTTTACTTCAAGCATCTGTCTACTCTGGTAAAATATCACTGCCAACTAAAATAAGCTGCGTCACAACAAAACCAACATAATGGGTTTGCGACCAGCAAGGATCTAGACCAGCCTGCGCATCGGCGCAATCTAATCAGGATCCATGCTGTTCGCTATCAGTTTCTCTACTTGTAATAGGGTTGGTAAGTGAACAGCATGGATCCTGATCAGACTGAGCGGACGTGCAAGTTGGTCTGAATCCATGCTGGTCGCAAACCCATTATGTTGGTTTTGTCATGACGCGGCTCAAATGTAAGATAACTCTTTAACACTCCATTTGCCAAAATATGTCAACCTTATCAATGATATTCCATTTCTAATGATAAATAACTTTCAAATATCCTACCTTTAATAAACCAATATAGACAAGGTATGCATTTGCAAACAGAGACCCAACATTGCTATCTGCTTTAAAAGCCTCTTCTAAGATGTTATCTGAAAAATAAGCACATCTATTATAGTTCCCTAATTCAAACACAAAGATGCAAACATATAAAAGACATCAATTAATAAGTACGAGTTTATTGTTAAAATAGCATCAATTTTTGTTGTTGAGAAATTAACATGAATCAGTATTTTCTCTTGTTCAATTTATGTTTGGATTTACTTTGCTCTCAATTCGTAATTATCAACTATTAATTACAGTCAATATTGATTATAATTAAAATGCAAACATTAAACACCAAATACAAGACATGCAGGAGTTTCCTAGATAATGCTTGGAGATCTAGTCCCATACAGGATATCAGGGTAGAGAGATGGACAAAATTAATATACCATCATGAAGTGACATAATTAATAAATAACATTTATTCTTATAAGCTTACTTTCCCTTGCTAAAATAGAAGTTATGTCTGTAATGCAAGAAGTTTCATTATCCAAGCTATGGAATCTATTCCAGTAAATATAATAATTATTACTAGTTAAGTTTTTTAGTAAGTGAATGCCAACATCTCAGACAGACCAAATTTTTATCTTTTTTACTATTACTAACAGCCCCATTGTCACATAAAGGATTAATTTTGCTGTACCAAAGATTTTGAATTACATGTCTAGAGGCAGGTTTTAATTTCTGACTGTCATGCATAAATACACATAAAGATAAAGTAAAACTTACCATATATTTACCACTTACAATTCCAGTACAGTATATTTTAACACATTTATAATATGCTTTTAAAGAAAGGCTTAAAGAGTAAAATTATATCAAACATACCTGCACACTGACAGACTGTTTCACAAGACTTTTTGTCTTCTTTTGTTACAACTGTAGATATCTACAAAATCAACCATATCTATTTGCTATTTTTGTATTATATTGATAAACACCAACTTAGTAGCATTTTATTCATACCATGCAAAGAGATGTAACTAGTTTGTCCAGATTCTGTATTTTTAAACCATTACTATAGTCGCAAGGACAGAATCCTCGACTAATCTCAATACTTGATAGTAAAACAAGAGCCTGAATAATGTTGCATTTTTTAAATGCAAAAGTGTCACAATTCTGTCGAAATCCATGTTGAAAGTTGTGGACCTTGGGCAATTACCGCTTTTATGCTCTCAAATAGGTGTTTTTAGTTTCCTACTGTACTTTTGGAAAGACCGACTTGCATGTAAAAACTAAACCAAAGTGAGACCTGTACGCCAACACCATCGCCAACAGCTGGATGAGTACAAGAGTCTTAGCTTTCCCTACTATTTGAATAAGTAAGCTATTTATCATTCTGTATTACTATTTAGAATCAGTTTTTACAACATACCTATATAAATTACTAAAAAGTTGTAAATGCCAGATAATATTAGGTATATCTTTGACAACAAAACTGATCTAATTGTCAAGTCTAGGACTTAAACTTTTCTTTGGTTTGGGTTTTACAATGCAACAACACAGTAGAGGTCATATGCCAACTTTCCAGCTGGAGTAAGACCTCAGGTAACCCTCCTTGTATTGGGATTTTATGTACAAGCAGGCACCGAGTAGAACCACAGATGTAGGGGTTGAACTGACTGGTACTTAGTATGCATAATGTTCTCCGTATCAAGTTAATTCTACTGGCTCTTAAAGATGTTTATAATCAGCATAAAAAAACTTATATGAAATGCCAAATAACTGCTGCTGCAGCTAATCTAAATAAACTTTAGATGTGACAACAGTTTTGAAAATTATATTTGCATTTGCCTCTTCGCCTCCTTTAAATTCTCGTGGCAAAATGTTTATGGATAAAACCGCAAAATACAAGCCCCCTGTATAAATTTTTGCATGTATATTCATAGAAATATTTTTAATATTTTTCCCTTTTTCAAAAAGACTTGTGTTAAATTCTTCATGTATAAATATTTTTGTTACTATCTACAAGTGTACCATATACTTACTCTTATCAAGGTGGCAACTGTTTTATCTATATCTTTTATGTCATCCTGTAATTGAAAGAAATACAAATATAAATACACTGATGCAAAATAATTGTACTCAAAAGATATCAAGTAGAGCTATGGCTATTTTCAGATGAAAAAGAAAAATATTATGAGCACGTCTATCATGTACCATTGCCTAGATATAGATATGATAGTTTCATATTACTATTTTACATTTCAAAGCAATATCTAAGGTTTCAGTGAAAAAGTGGACAAGTACAAAAAAGAACATAACCAAAGTGTGACACTGAAGCAAATGCCCTTTGGTAGGATAGCTCTAATATATATATGTACAGTGGAGCAAAAATGAAATAATCTAGTCATGATATTAAAATATAACATAGCAGTTATATGTTGGTAGCTTTATAGTACTGTCAATATCATTAAGGTTGTAGAGAAACTTTTAGATCAAATTATGGCAGAAAAAACTCTTAAAGATCCTCTGAACATTATTTCACACACAAAAGCAGTTTATTATATAGACAGAAGATTTTTAAATGACATTTCAAAACAAAATACAAAACTAAACCACCCTAAAGTTTGCCCCATATTATTTCAATTAATATTTACACATATTTGTATTTTATTTTCTGGTCAAGCACAACAAGTCTACATGACATTTCTTTAACTTGTCACAACTTTAAAAGTCAACAACATACTTCTTACTACATTCAGATCAATGAAAGTTTTATTCAACTTTTCTATAAAAACATTTCCTATTCTATATTAAACATGAAGTAGAAACATACCCCTAATTCTTGCCTAACTGATGCAGAAAGATCACCACCTATGCTGTGTAATTTTGTTGGTGATGGAAATGACAGGAATTCTTTCACAT
This sequence comes from Ruditapes philippinarum, assembly GCF_026571515.1. Classification (NCBI taxonomy): domain Eukaryota; kingdom Metazoa; phylum Mollusca; class Bivalvia; order Venerida; family Veneridae; genus Ruditapes; species Ruditapes philippinarum. The sequence continues at coordinate 36,261 of NW_026865794.1, read as the reverse complement.
TTACACTCTGAAAATGGAAACCATTGAAAATACTAATGTCTATAAATCCAAGAAAATAATCTCATGACATTACATGAGTCAAAATGCAGATACATTAGTACCTTACAATGCTTCACTTAGCCTGCTTTGACTTTGAACAATCTGTGAATTGTTTCAATAGTAAAAACAGTAAAATTTAGCAATCAATTGTAGAGGGCTAGGTGTTGTTCTGGCTTCCAAACTTTATAAACCACTTTTTTTATATTGTTTTTACTTTGTCTGATGTATGTCACTGTCACAGTATAAAAACAGGTATGCTGAAGACCTTACACTAGGAATGGTCTGGTTTTATACTATGCTTGTGTTGATTTTGAAACATGAATAGTTCAATGATTGCAGTGTCATTTTGAAAAATTTAACAGTCAATAGCACAGGGTCATGTTTGGCTATATACAAGTAGCACTAAGACACATGTTACAGTAGTCTTCTGATAAAATTTCCTTCTCATTTATTATGTATCTTCAAATATTAGATGCTTATGATATAAACTTCAAGCCTGTTGAATCAGTACTTGTTTTATAAAAGCAACATTGTTAATGCCACACTGTTGATTTACTTGTGTTACATGACCTTGAGTGTCCCTCTAATGGCCTCTATAAAATATTTCCTGGCACAAACCGTAACTAAGTATAATCACCAATCTTCAAAAAGACTACCCCTTAGGACAACTGCCTCACATGAAATCTCAACAGAGGCCAAACAAACATCCATGGCAATGAAGGGATAAAGAAATAAATGCCCTTTTTCCAATCAATATAACAAGAAGCTATTTTCTATACATTACTACACAATCATAAGGTGTCAACATTTAATTTCAAACAAGAGGGCCATGATGGCACTGAGTTGCTCACCAGAAACAACTGCTTTTCAGTGTTGGAATGTCAATATATTCTAATATTAAATTTGAGCATAAAATATGTTTAAACAATAATTTGAAGAAATGCCATGACCTGGTGTATTTAAGCTTTAGCTTAAACAGGGCTAATCAAAATAATATGAGCAAACTTGATAAAAGACTACCTAAGAATGCTACAAAGTTTGGTGATCATCTTTCTATTATTTCAGTAGGAAATGATGTTTCGAAGGCTTTTTCTATTTTTAGCTTAAGTGGCCCGTAAAAGGGGCTAATCAAATAAATATAAGCAAACTTGATAAAAGAGTACCCAAGAATGCTACAGACAAAGTTTGGTGATCATCCATCTACTGGTTCTGAAGTAGAAGATGCTTAAAGGTTTTTCTATTTTTAGCTCTGCTGACCCCTAAAAGGGGCCAATTGAAATGACATGAGCAAATTCAAGTGTGACTGTTACAAGGATGCTACAGACCAAATTTGAAGTAAATCTGCCCAGTAGTTTCAGAGAAGAAGACGAATGTTGACGCATGACGATGGATGACGGACGCCGGAGCATCCCCCTTTGATACTAATAGCTCACCCTGAGCCTTCGGCTCTAGTGAGCTAAAAAAGCAAATCAGAGTTATGGGACTTGTGCCAATCATCTTAGATAATCACAGAGAACAAGTGTGTGAAGTTTCAATCCATTCCCTTCAGTAGTTATGGAGATACCAGCTTACATGCAAAAACTTAACCAAGATTTTCTAAGTCGAAAAAGGGGCATAATTATGTAAACAAGAGGGCCATGATGGCCCTAGATCGCTCACCTGACCCAACAAACTCATCCAAACAATTACCTAGACAAGCATTATGACCAAGTCTCATGACAGGTGAGTCAAAAATGTGACCACTACAGTGTTAACAAGGATTATCCATATTTGAGCAGTGTGACCTAGTTTTTTACCCAGGTGACCCATATTTAAACTTGACCTAGAAATCATCAAAACAAACTTTCAGACCAATTTCCAGGATACTTGGATCAAAACAGTAGCAACTAGAGTGTTAACAAGATTTTTCTATTTTTAGCTCTGGTGACCTAGTTTCACATGCGATTTCGAACTCATCCGAGCAATTACCTAGACAAGCATCCTGACCAAGTTTGATGATGATTGAGTCGAAAAATGTGACCACTAGAATGTTAACAAGGTTTTTCCATATTTGGGCGGTGTGACCTAGTTTTTCATCCAAGATGACCCATGTTCGTAATTGACTTAGAAATCATAAAAACAAGCTTTCCGACCAATTTACAGGATATTTGGATCAAAACAGTAGCCACTAGAGTGTTAACAAGATTTTTCTATTTTTAGCTCCTGTGACCTAGTTTTTCATCCGAGATGACCAATGTTCGAACTCATCCAAGCTATCAACTAGACAAACATCCTGACCAAGTTTGATGATGATTGAGGCAAAATTTGACCGCTAGAGTGTTAATAAGGTTTTTCTATTTTTAGCTCTTGTGACCTAGTTTTTCATCCGAGATGACCCATGTTCGAACTCATTCGAGCTATCAACTAGATAAGCATCCTGACCAAGTTTGATGATGATTGAGGCAAAAATGTGACCGCTAGAGTGTTAACAAAGTTTTTTCTATTTTTAGCTCCGGTCGTCTAGTTTTTCATCTGAGATGACCATGTTCGAACTCATCCGAGCTATCACCTAGACAAGCATCCTGACCAAGTTTGATGATGATTGAGGCAAAAATGTGACCTCTAGAGTGTTAACAAGGTTTTTCTATTTTTAGCTCCAGTGACCTACTTTTTCATCCGAGATGACCCATGTTCGAACTCATCCGAGCTATCACCTAGACAAACATCCTGACCAAGTTTGATGATGATTGAGGCAAAAATGTGACCTCTAGAGTGTTAACAAGGTTTTTCTATTTTTAGCTCCAGTGACCTACTTTTTCATCTGAGATGACCCATGTTCGCACTCATCCAAGCTATCACCTAGACAAGCTTCCTGACAAAGTTTGATGATGATTGATGCCAAAATGTGACCGCTAGAGTGTTAACAAGGTTTTTCTATTTTTAGCTCCGGTGACCTACTTTTTTATCTGAGATGACCCATGTTCGCACTCATCCAAGCTATCACCTAGATAAGCATCCTGACCAAGTTTGATAATGATTGAGGCAAAAATGCGACCGCTAGACGTTTCCATCCATTCCCTTCAGTAGTTATGGAGATACCAGCTTACACCCAAAAACTTAACCACAGGGACCCCGATGCCGACGCCGACAAATGGGTGAGTGCATTAGCTCGATTATTCTGTAAATAGTCGAGCTAATAAAACACTTTTTGGAATAACATATAATAACTTAACATACAATTTCATGCCTAAAGCAATTTGGCAATATGCCAACAATATAGTGATTTATTTTATAGATTATTCATGAAACTTTGATGCTGAAATAAAACAGATTCATTTTTTGCAGATAAAAAAATTCAATCTTCATTCAGACTAATATTTTGTTGATTGAACTTGCATAAAAGAAAAACAAATGTTACTAAATGATAAATATAAAACAGCTTACACCAAGGAAGTATACAGTATATATACCCTTAGTGATTACATCATGATATCATTTTAAACTACAGTTTTCAGATAAGTTCTTAGATTGCACAAATTCAAACTCAAACTCATGAAAAGAACATTTGTCAACTTTTAATAAGAAATGTCAATATTTGCTTAACAAACAACAATAGAAAAAAAAACTTACATAAATGATTTGTTTTTGTTGCTGCACCTCTTCCTGGTATACATGTACCTGGTTTGCTATGGACTCTTTCATCTCAGCTGTTAATTTGGCTTTCTCTGTCTTCGTCATTAACTCATTCTTTAATTTCTGCAAATATAACCAACATTTGATCTTTTCTCTTCTGGTTGGGGTTTCAATTATACCAAAACAGTAAAGATATAGCCTAACTTGTGAAGACAGTACCCTAGACATTACTAAACTATACCATGTAAAATATCTAAAATTAAAATGTCCATCTTTCAATTTGGACAAAACCATCCCTTTAACGGTAAGTCTCAAAGCATGGAATGACTGAATAAGGAACGATGCAGATTATGATCAGATGGCACAAATATGCTAGCTCATATATGTATGCAATGGTCACAACTGTAGAATCAAGCATGCTAATTGTTAAGCAAGGCTCACATGAAAAACTCCCTTTCTCATGACATAATACATGTACTCAATAAATAATGTCAGTGTTTTATTTCATGTTTAATGCTCAAAATACAAAACAATTCAAACAATAGTGATTTTTCAACATAACTTGAATGCCATTTTAATTTACTACCTCTATAATTTCCTTCAAGTCCTCCTCCTTTCTCTCAAAGTTTGCTTTCTCTCTTTCTTGTTGTTCAATCTTGTCACCCAATTCCTAGCGTAAACATAACAAATACAACTTTACATATACTTTAAGAACATCACATATTCAGAGTTTGCTTGGTTTTCTATGGTGTGTGGAACACAGGTGTTTTGCATATTATACAATCCAGTTTTGATTCTAGTTCATATAAGCCTAGATGACGTTTCGTTAAATAATGTCAGTGTTTTATTTCATGTTTAATGCTCAAAATACAAAACAATTCAAACAATAGTGATTTTTCAACATAACTTGAATGCCATTTTAATTTACTACCTCTATAATTTCCTTCAAGTCCTCCTCCTTTCTCTCAAAGTTTGCTTTCTCTCTTTCTTGTTGTTCAATCTTGTCCTCCAATTCCTAGCGTAAACATAACAAATACAACTTTACATATACTTTAAGAACATCACATATTCAGAGTTTGCTTGGTTTTCTATGGTGTGTGGAACACAGGTGTTTTGCATATTATACAATCCAGTTTTGATTCTAGTTCATATAAGCCTAGATGACGTTTCGTTAAATAATGTCAGTGTTTTATTTCATGTTTAATGCTCAAAATACAAAACAATTCAAACAATAGTGATTTTTCAACATAACTTGAATGCCATTTTAATTTACTACCTCTATAATTTCCTTCAAGTCCTCCTCCTTTCTCTCAAAGTTTGCTTTCTCTCTTTCTTGTTGTTCAATCTTGTCACCCAATTCCTAGCGTAAACATAACAAATACAACTTTACATATACTTTAAGAACATCACATATTCAGAGTTTGCTTGGTTTTCTATGGTGTGTGGAACACAGGTGTTTTGCATATTATACAATCCAGTTTTGATTCTAGTTCATATAAGCCTAGATGACGTTTCGTTAAATAATGTCAGTGTTTTATTTCATGTTTAATGCTCAAAATACAAAACAATTCAAACAATAGTGATTTTTCAACATAACTTGAATGCCATTTTAATTTACTACCTCTATAATTTCCTTCAAGTCCTCCTCCTTTCTCTCAAAGTTTGCTTTCTCTCTTTCTTGTTGTTCAATCTTGTCACCCAATTCCTAGCGTAAACATAACAAATACAACTTTACATATACTTTAAGAACATCACATATTCAGAGTTTGCTTGGTTTTCTATGGTGTGTGGAACACAGGTGTTTTGCATATTATACAATCCAGTTTTGATTCTAGTTCATATAAGCCTAGATGACGTTTCGTTAAATAATGTCAGTGTTTTATTTCATGTTTAATGCTCAAAATACAAAACAATTCAAACAATAGTGATTTTTCAACATAACTTGAATGCCATTTTAATTTACTACCTCTATAATTTCCTTCAAGTCCTCCTCCTTTCTCTCAAAGTTTGCTTTCTCTCTTTCTTGTTGTTCAATCTTGTCACCCAATTCCTAGCGTAAACATAACAAATACAACTTTACATATACTTTAAGAACATCACATATTCAGAGTTTGCTTGGTTTTCTATGGTGTGTGGAACACAGGTGTTTTGCATATTATACAATCCAGTTTTGATTCTAGTTCATATAAGCCTAGATGACGTTTCGTTAAATAATGTCAGTGTTTTATTTCATGTTTAATGCTCAAAATACAAAACAATTCAAACAATAGTGATTTTTCAACATAACTTGAATGCCATTTTAATTTACTACCTCTATAATTTCCTTCAAGTCCTCCTCCTTTCTCTCAAAGTTTGCTTTCTCTCTTTCTTGTTGTTCAATCTTGTCACCCAATTCCTAGCGTAAACATAACAAATACAACTTTACATATACTTTAAGAACATCACATATTCAGAGTTTGCTTGGTTTTCTATGGTGTGTGGAACACAGGTGTTTTGCATATTATACAATCCAGTTTTGATTCTAGTTCATATAAGCCTAGATGACGTTTCGTTAAATAATGTCAGTGTTTTATTTCATGTTTAATGCTCAAAATACAAAACAATTCAAACAATAGTGATTTTTCAACATAACTTGAATGCCATTTTAATTTACTACCTCTATAATTTCCTTCAAGTCCTCCTCCTTTCTCTCAAAGTTTGCTGTCTCTCTTTCTTGTTGTTCAATCTTGTCACCCAATTCCTAGCGTAAACATAACAAATACAACTTTACATATACTTTAAGAACATCACATATTCAGAGTTTGCTTGGTTTTCTATGGTGTGTGGAACACAGGTGTTTTGCATATTATACAATCCAGTTTTGATTCTAGTTCATATAAGCCTAGATGACGTTTCGTTAAATAATGTCAGTGTTTTATTTCATGTTTAATGCTCAAAATACAAAACAATTCAAACAATAGTGATTTTTCAACATAACTTGAATGCCATTTTAATTTACTACCTCTATAATTTCCTTCAAGTCCTCCTCCTTTCTCTCAAAGTTTGCTTTCTCTCTTTCTTGTTGTTCAATCTTGTCACCCAATTCCTAGCGTAAACATAACAAATACAACTTTACATATACTTTAAGAACATCACATATTCAGAGTTTGCTTGGTTTTCTATGGTGTGTGGAACACAGGTGTTTTGCATATTATACAATCCAGTTTTGATTCTAGTTCATATAAGCCTAGATGACGTTTCGTTAAATAATGTCAGTGTTTTATTTCATGTTTAATGCTCAAAATACAAAACAATTCAAACAATAGTGATTTTTCAACATAACTTGAATGCCATTTTAATTTACTACCTCTATAAATTCCTTCAAGTCCTCCTCCTTTCTCTCAAAGTTTGCTTTCTCTCTTTCTTGTTGTTCAATCTTGTCACCCAATTCCTAGCGTAAACATAACAAATACAACTTTACATATACTTTAAGAACATCACATATTCAGAGTTTGCTTTGGTTTTCTATGGTGTGTGGAACACAGGTGTTTTGCATATTATACAATCCAGTTTTGATTCTAGTTCATATAAGCCTAGATGACGTTTCGTTAAATAATGTCAGTGTTTTATTTCATGTTTAATGCTCAAAATACAAAACAATTCAAACAATAGTGATTTTTCAACATAACTTGAATGCCATTTTAATTTACTACCTCTATAATTTCCTTCAAGTCCTCCTCCTTTCTCTCAAAGTTTGCTTTCTCTCTTTCTTGTTGTTCAATCTTGTCACCCAATTCCTAGCGTAAACATAACAAATACAACTTTACATATACTTTAAGAACATCACATATTCAGAGTTTGCTTGGTTTTCTATGGTGTGTGGAACACAGGTGTTTTGCATATTATACAATCCAGTTTTGATTCTAGTTCATATAAGCCTAGATGACGTTTCGTTAAATAATGTCAGTGTTTTATTTCATGTTTAATGCTCAAAATACAAAACAATTCAAACAATAGTGATTTTTCAACATAACTTGAATGCCATTTTAATTTACTACCTCTATAATTTCCTTCAAGTCCTCCTCCTTTCTCTCAAAGTTTGCTTTCTCTCTTTCTTGTTGTTCAATCTTGTCACCCAATTCCTAGCGTAAACATAACAAATACAACTTTACATATACTTTAAGAACATCACATATTCAGAGTTTGCTTGGTTTTCTATGGTGTGTGGAACACAGGTGTTTTGCATATTATACAATCCAGTTTTGATTCTAGTTCATATAAGCCTAGATGACGTTTCGTTAAATAATGTCAGTGTTTTATTTCATGTTTAATGCTCAAAATACAAAACAATTCAAACAATAGTGATTTTTCAACATAACTTGAATGCCATTTTAATTTACTACCTCTATAAATTCCTTCAAGTCCTCCTCCTTTCTCTCAAAGTTTGCTTTCTCTCTTTCTTGTTGTTCAATCTTGTCACCCAATTCCTAGCGTAAACATAACAAATACAACTTTACATATACTTTAAGAACATCACATATTCAGAGTTTGCTTGGTTTTCTATGGTGTGTGGAACACAGGTGTTTTGCATATTATACAATCCAGTTTTGATTCTAGTTCATATAAGCCTAGATGACGTTTCGTTAAATAATGTCAGTGTTTTATTTCATGTTTAATGCTCAAAATACAAAACAATTCAAACAATAGTGATTTTTCAACATAACTTGAATGCCATTTTAATTTACTACCTCTATAATTTCCTTCAAGTCCTCCTCCTTTCTCTCAAAGTTTGCTTTCTCTCTTTCTTGTTGTTCAATCTTGTCCTCCAATTCCTAGCGTAAACATAACAAATACAACTTTACATATACTTTAAGAACATCACATATTCAGAGTTTGCTTGGTTTTCTATGGTGTGTGGAACACAGGTGTTTTGCATATTATACAATCCAGTTTTGATTCTAGTTCATATAAGCCTAGATGACGTTTCGTTAAATAATGTCAGTGTTTTATTTCATGTTTAATGCTCAAAATACAAAACAATTCAAACAATAGTGATTTTTCAACATAACTTGAATGCCATTTTAATTTACTACCTCTATAATTTCCTTCAAGTCCTCCTCCTTTCTCTCAAAGTTTGCTTTCTCTCTTTCTTGTTGTTCAATCTTGTCACCCAATTCCTAGCGTAAACATAACAAATACAACTTTACATATACTTTAAGAACATCACATATTCAGAGTTTGCTTGGTTTTCTATGGTGTGTGGAACACAGGTGTTTTGCATATTATACAATCCAGTTTTGATTCTAGTTCATATAAGCCTAGATGACGTTTCGTTTCATCCTTAGTTTTGATAGAAATGTACCATTTAACCGTAATAACTCTGATGACACATCTACCTGCTTTTCTGTTTCCTTTATTTGCAATATGATTTTAGGTAAAGGATTGAAATTTTGCCCAAAACCCAAATCACATGATAAAATTAAACTTGCTGAAGAAACTTATAATTTTGCAAGACGGCGTAGACTAAAAGAATACTTTTATGAAAATAATGATAAAAGTGAACATAAGGAATTCAAACAAATGCCATTCTTTAATAAACGTAAGTCTACATTTATCCCCCCTAACGGCCGTGATACTTATTTAGACTTTTATATAGAAGCTATTACACAAGAAATTCTTAAAAGTAATGACAAGAAACTATACCGCACAAATATTTCTAAAGAAAAATTGAACTCACTACGTTCACTTTGCAAAGATGAATCTATCATTATTAAAAAAGCAGATAAATCAAATATGATAGTTATAATGAACAAAATTGACTATATTCATGAAGTGGAACGCCAATTGAATAATAACAAGATATGTTTGTAAAACATGTATGCCCCCTATCTGCAGCCAATTAGTCATGTGATAAGGTTATTATGCATGACTTCTGACCCAGTGATCAAACAATTAATAAGGGTTATCAAGTATCTACTGGTCATGACCTTAACCTTTGACCCCTTGACCCAAAACTCAATAGGGGTCATCTGCTGGTCACGACCAATCATCATACAAAGTTTGAAGTTCCTAGGCCTAAGCGTTTTTAGTTAATTAATCGGAAACCGTTTTTACCTACAAGGTCAATGTGACCTTGACCTTTGACCCCTTGACCCAAAATCAATAGGTCATCTGCTGGTCATGACCAATCACAATACCAAGTTTGAAGTTCCTAGGCCTAAGGGTTCTTTAGTTATTGATTGGAAACCGTTTTAACATACAAGGTCAATGTGACCTTGACCTTTGACCCCAAAATCAATAGGGGTCATCTGCTGGTCATGACCAATCACCATGCCAAGTTTGAAGTTCATAGGCCGAAGCGTTCTTTAGTTATTGATCAGAAACCGTTTTTACTTACAATGTCAATGTGACCTTGACTTTTGACCCCTTGATCCCAAAATCAATAGGGGTAATCTGCTGGTCATGACAAATCACCATACCAAGTTTGAAGTTCCTAGGCCTAAGCGTTCTTAAGTTTTTGATCTGAAACCGTTTTTACTTACAAGGTCAATGTGACCTTGACCTTTGACCCCTTGACCCAAAACTCAATAGGGGTCATCTGCTGGTCATGACCAATCATCATACAAAGTTTGAAGTTCCTAGGCCTAAGCGTTTTTAGTAAATTGATGGGAAACCATTTTTACCTACAAGGTCAATGTGACCTTGACCTTTGACCCCTTGACCCCAAAATCAATAGGTCATCTGCTGGTCATGACCAATCACCATACCAAGTTTGAAGTTCCTAAGCCTAAGGGTTCTTAAGTTATTGATTGTAAAGCATTTTTACCTACAAGGTCAATGTGACCTTGCCCATTGACCCCTTAACCCCAATATCAATAGGGGTCATCTGCTGGTCATGACCAATCACCATACCAAGTTTGAAGTCCCTTGGCCCAAGGGTTCTTTAGTTATTGATCGGAAACCGTTTTAACCTAAGAGGTCAATGTGACCTTGACCTTTGACCCCTTGACCCCAAAATCAATAGGGGTCATCTACTGATCATGACCAATCACCATATCAAGTTTGAAGTTCCTAGGCCTAAGGGTTCTTTCGTTATTGATCGGAAACCGTTTTTACCTACAAGGTCAATGTGACCTTGACCTTTGACCCCTTAACCCCAAAATCAATAGGGGTCATCTGCTGGTCATAACCAATCACCATACCAAGTTTGAAGTTCCTAGGCCTAAGGGTTCTTTTGTTATTGGTCAGAAACCGTTTTTACCCAAGAGGTCAATGTGACCTTGACCTTTGACCCCTTGACCCTAAAATCAATAGGGGTCATCTACTGATCATGACCAATCACCATACCAAGTTTGAAGTTCCTAGGCCTTAAAGTTCTTTAGTTATTGATCAGAAACCGTTTTTGCTTACAAGGTCAATGTGACCTTGACCTTTGACCCCTTGACCCCAAAATCAATAGGGGTCATCTACTGATCATGACCAATCACCATACCAAGTTTGAAGTTCCTAGGCCTTAAGGTTCTTTAGTTATTGATCGGAAACCGTTTTTGCTTACAAGGTCAATGTGACCTTGACCTTTGACCCCTTGACCCCAAAATCAATAGGGGTCATCTACTGATCATGACCAATCACCATACCAAGTTTGAAGTTCCTAGGCCTTAAGGTTCTTTAGTTATTGATCGGAAACCGTTTTTGCTTACAAGGTCAATGTGACCTTGACCTTTGACCCCTTGACCCCAAAATCAATAGGGGTCATCTACTGGTCATGACCAATCACCATACCAAGTTTGAAGTTCCTAGGCCTAAGGGTTCTTTAGTTATCACTCGGAAACCATTTGGTCTACGGACCGACGGACCGACAAGTGCAAAGCAATATACCCCCTTTTCTTCGAAATGGGGGCATAATAAATATTACTCAAAATTAGACAATAACCTGTCTCAGGAAATAAAACTTAATATTCAAAACTGTATAAACGAGATATCGGAAATAAACAGTAACATAACTAGCGAATTTGACATTTTTCCAGACATCATAAGAACGCCCCAATTTTATATCTTGCCCAAAATTCATAAAGATTATAATGAAAGTCTACCCATAGGATATCCAGGCAGACCAATTGTTTCTGCATGCAATAGTTTTACAGAAAATATTTCAAAATACCTTGACTTTATATTACAACCATATATGAAATCATTACCGTCGTATGTGAAAGATACCTCTGATTTTTTGCGTAAATTAAAATCTTTACCTAAACTTTCAAAAGATTCAGTACTTGTTACTTTGGATGTAACTTCACTGTATACAAATATCCCACATTAAGATGGGATAGCTGCTTGTAAATACTTTCTTGATAATGAAAAATGTGGTAGTAAATTATCAACGGAGGAAATATGCACTCTTCTTAAATTGACACTTAAAAGTAATCATTTTCAATTTATTAATGAAAATTATTTACAAATTTTAGGTACCGCTATGGGTAGTTCTATGGCCCCTACATACGCATCGCTATTCATGGGTAAATTAGAATCTGATTTTTTAAACAGTTATGACCTTAAACCTACGACTTGGCTCCGCTTTCTAGATGATATATTTATGATATGGGATCATTCTATAAGTGCCTTACATGATTTCATAAACAAATTAAATACATGTCACCCGACAATTAAATTTACATATAATATATCGAAAGAAAATGTGTCATTTCTTGATGTTAAGATTCTTAAAAATGAAAATTGTACTTTATCAACGGAAATTCATATAAAACCTACAGATGTCCATCAATATCTGGAGTATAACTCATGCCACCCTAATAAATGTAAAGAGGGTATACCATATAGCCAAGCTAAACGTTACAGACGTATCATTTCAGACAATGATAAATTTCATGAATGTCTAATAAATTTAGAATCTTTTTTCAAGATCAGAAATTATCCTGATAGCAAGCTGAAATCTGCTTTTGCAAAAGTAAAATATTCAACCCAAGAAGAAGCTCTGGAAAATAACCAAAATATAACAGAGCAGCAAAAATCATACCATTTGTTATCCCATATAATCTGTCTCTTCCCCATCTTGGTCTTATAATAAATAAATACTGGGATCTTTTAATGTTGTCAGAAAATGACAATGTTAAAAATTTACATAATCATAAACCAATCTTAGCATACAGCCGTCCCAAAAATCTTCAAGATTCACTCACCCATTCAACTCTAAATAAACGGATTATGAACGGTAAAACTAATAAGTGTAATAGAAAAAGATGTACTCACTGTAAAAATAATGAAGAAAATAGTAAATTCACAAGTACAAATACTGGAGAAACATTCGAAATGCATTTTGATGGAAATTGTACTTCTAGTGACGTGATTTATTTAATTACTTGTAAAAAATGTAAAATACAGTATGTCGGCCAAACCCATCAACAGGTATCAAAAAGAATGAACAGCCATAAATTTGATATAAGAAGTAATAATCATCCCAATTTTTCTTCTAATGTTGCAATTCATTTCAATTCCGAAGATCACTCACTTGATGACTTTTCCTTTATGCCGATTGATAAACTTCATGATAATATGTTGAGACTTTTGAAAGAGACATACTGGATACATAAGTTAGGAACAATCCATCATAAGCAATAATGCATTTTATATTGACATAACTAGACATTATACATGTACTTTCACAGGAAATAATAATTTATTGTTTTTGTAAAAAATAACTTTAGCAATACTATACCAGAATTCTTTTTTTAAGATCAGATATTTCAGCATTTTTGTCTTCAACCTGGACCTCCCTTGTTTCTAGCAATACTAAATTTCGTTTCTGATCATCCCTGGACTTTATTCTCTCCTATAGAAATGTGAAAATAAACAAAGTCTGAAAATATTTCAAGTACATGTATACAAAATCTTTGAATAAACATTAGTGGTTTGACTAATTTCAATCATTTTCAGTAAGATTTTATAAAGATAGATCATTTTTAGTAAGTATTTATATAACATAAAACATTAGAAATATAAAGGAATTCTTTATTTCACATATGGCGAAAAAATTCAGTAATAATCCAAGCTACTATCAGAAAAAATATTAACCCTTATCATGCTAAAAATATCTAATATGGATTTCTTTTTTTCATGGATCATCATTTTAGGGGAATCAGTTGCAGCCAACAAGCTAAAGGGTTTACCAAGTGTTGTATTCTAATACTGATAATATTTGCATTATTCATTTGTCAAGCTTATGAAAATGAATGTTCATACACAGAGCTCTCTGTTTTGGGGGAACAGTACCTGAAGGACCAGGGGAGAATTAAATATTTTTTTATGGGCGAATGGGGCTTAATTTCATCTCCAAAATTTTGTGAAAAGTGGGCCTGCTTAATATATTTTGTTGATGACAAATCAGAAGATGTCTCAGTGGAAAATGTTATTTCAGCTGTATATGACAAGGTATAGTAACATGGGTATAAACCTCATCTAAAATAAGCTGTAGATTAGCAGCTTGTTTCTGACTGGTCTCTAATTGTTCCCTGTATGATGTAATCTGTTTATCTCGTCCTGCTAACTTCCTTATAGATACCATCTTCTCTTCTTCCAACTGTACTATCACACCCTATACCCAAAATAGTCTACAGTTATATACCATATGACAAACATGTTGATCAATTATATTTGAAATCTATTTGGTGGTCATTTGCATTTTCAAATGACCCTATTAGATATAAAGTTTATAATATTTTCTCAACTTAATTGAATAGATATTAAATACTTTGAGAGAATGTGTTGGTGAACACACATAACCATACAGCAAGAGATGAGAAAAAGGGTACTTTCAAGTGCATGAAAGGATGACAACTTGTGAAAATGGTTATCACAAGACATTAGATTAATTTACTATGTTTCTCTTTTCAAAGGAATAAACAAAAATACCATCAACACTCGTATAATAACAATCTGGTTTTGATGACTGCAGTAATTGCACTATGTCACAAAGTAAATAAATACTTGTACATGTAAATATATCTTTATGCCAATACCAATCCTCTCTAGGCAGAAAAGTCTAACCTAATTTTTAATGTCAGGGGCCGTATTCATAAAGATCGTAGTTTTTCTAAAGGTTATTAAGGTATTTTTTCTACCACCACTGGCACTTCATCTGACGTTTTCAGAAATTTGATATGATTTAGGAAAATTTGAAAGAAATGGCTCAACAAGGTTATTGGTCTTGAAGTACAATACCTGTAACTCTTCTAACTGTTGCTGATGTAAATTTTCCACTATCAGTTCTGCTTCTGTCTGCTTGTCATTGATCTCTCCCGATAAATGTTCTGTTTTTGATTCAGTGGCAGCACGCTCCTCAACTAGCACTTCTACCTGCTTGCTCAAACGCTGTATAGGATAAAAAATGATTTTTTACAAGCTAAATATAAAATATTGATTCCACTCAACAGCAATCTTTAAACTAGAAATGTGTCCATAGGACACAGGTGCCTCCACCGCGCCACTTTCCTGTCACTCTTTTTACTACAGTAAGTCAAGGGAAATAACTCTACAAATACTTGATAAATCCACAAGCGAAACCCCAGGTGCAAATCTAAATATGCTGAGCAACCTGCCCATAAGGTTTAATGAATATGTCAAATCCTTTTTGAGTAACTTGCGACACACAAGTTGAAAATTGCAAAAAATTTCTAAGTGAAGGGCAATAAACTCTAAAAATACTAAATAAATCCAGACGAAAATACCTGGTGCACAACTGCACATGCTGATCAATATTCCTGTAAAGTTACATGACTCTAGGTCAATTACTTTTTGAGTTACATGCGATACATGTTGAAAATTGCAAAATTTTACTAAGTGAAGGGCTATAACTCTGAAAATACTAAAAATATCCAGACAAAAATACCCAGGTGCATAACTACACATGCTGATCAACATTCCTGAAAAGTTTCATGACTCTAGGTCAAATACTTTTTGAGTTACATGTGACACCAGTTGAAAATTACAAAATTTTACTAAGTCAAGGGCAATAACTCTGAAAATACTAATAATATCCAGACGAAAATATCCAGGTGCACAACTACACATGCTGATTAGCTAAATGGTGATTTTAAATTTAAAAGCCTGAGCCATTGATAATGAACATTTATTTGTTGTGTATTGGTACTACAATACATTTTATGCCATTTGACACCAATTCCAATAATGTTTTCCCAACCAAATAATGAGAATCTACCATTTAATTTTTTTTTCTTTAAGATTTTCATCATAGAGAAATTTGACTATTTTGAACATATTTTCTGTGGAGGACATAAAAAGAACTCAAGGCCTATGAAATACAATTCTCTCGAAAGTGGAGATCCCTTGTCAGCCATGAAAACAAAAGTTTTTGTTTTGTTATTTATCTTGATACCACTCGCATCACTTTTTCAAATTGCATATTACTTGGGTTATATAAATTGTAGTTTTCTACATATTGCTAACATTAATTTTGACATACAATTTTCTAGATCTCACTTAAATTAGTTTGCTGATACTACTGATAAAGTAATTTCATATTTTACTCACTTTTAACTCTCGCTGGTATGTCTGACTCTCAAGCTCAAGTTTTTCTATCATTTCTTTTTTATGTTCTAGTGACAGATTCTGCTGATCTACGATAAACCTCAGACTACTATCAGAAGCTTCTAGCCTATTACATTTCTCTTCTAGCCTATCTGAAATTTGTTATATTAAGTCAAATAAAACTTCTGCAAATCTAAACCTTGTTAAATCTAAAATTTCAATATGTATCAATTTTTCTTTTAATATTTTAGAATTCATATGAATAAGTACCTGTTAAATGTATCAAAATATTGGTTCTATATGCTTACTAGAAAACTGTTCAATATTAAAATTTAATTACACAAGTTTATATTCTTCTTCTCACTAAATCAAATCTTAAGAAGTTTTCAATTTAATACCATTTCTAATATTATCCAAGTCTATTTTATCATGGAGAGCTTGTATCCATATTTGTTGGTAATCCAGTCTATGATCTGTGTCAATAAAAAGCTTGTTCATCAAACTTTTAGCTGCTGATGATATATCTAGTGATTGAGGATATGCCTAAAAAATAATAAAAGAATATAACAGTATCACTTTAAGTTGTTTTATCAAGTGCATGTTTAAACAAACTGACTTATACATTTTCCAACAGGATAGTTACTCTAAAACTGCAACTTATAACAAAATTTTTTCTTATTAAATTTTCTTTTGCAGGATATATAGTGTCAGGCATATATATATATATACTAGAAAAAAAATCATCATATGAGTGCAAAACATTGAAAAAATTTCTAATAATGCCCAGTTTCAATCATACTGATAAATAAACAAGAGGGCCATGATGGCCCTAGATCGCTCACTTGACTTATCAAACTCATCCAAACAATTACCTAGACAAGCATTCTGACCAAGTCTCATGACAGGGGAGTCAAAAATGTGACCACTACAGTGTTAACAAGGATTATCAATATTTGAGCAGTGCGACATTGTTTTTTACCCAGGTGACACATATTCAAACTTGACCTAGAAATCATCAAAACTAACTTTCAGACCAATTTCCAGGATACTTGGATCAAAACAGTAGCAACTAGAGTGTTAAGATTTTTCTAATATTAGCTCTGGTGACCTAGTTTTTACATGCGAATTTGAACTCATCCAAGCAATTACCTAGACAAGCATCCTGACCAAGTTTGATGATAATTGAGTTGAAAATGTGACCACTAAAATGTTAACAAGGTTTTTCTATTTTTAGCTCCAGTGACCTAGTTTTTCATAAGAAATGACCCATGTTCGAACTCGTCCGAGCTATCACCTAGACAAGCATCTTGACCAAGTTTGACGATGATTGATGCAAAAATGTGACCGCTAGAGTGTTAACAAGGTTTTTCTATTTTTAGCTCCGGTGACCTACTTTTCATCTGAGATGACCCATGTTCAAACTCATCTGAGCTTTCAACTAGATAAGCATCCTGACCAAGTTTGATGATGATTGATGCAAAAATGTGACCGCTAGAGTGTTAACAAGGTTTTTCTATTTAGAGTCTGGTGACCTATTTTTTCATCCGAGATGACCCATATTCCAACTCATCTGAGTTATTATCTAAACAAGCATCCTGACCAAGTTTGATGATGATTGGGTCAAAAATGTGACCACTAGAGTGTTCACAAGGTTTTCTATTTTTAGCTCCTGTGACCTAGTTTTTCATAAGAAATGACCCATGTTCGAACTCATTTAAGCAATTGACTAGACAAGCATTCTGACCAAGTTTGATGATGATTGGTTCAAAAATGTGACCACTAGAGTGTTCACAAGGTTTTTCTATTTATAGCTCCTGTGACCTACTTTTTCATCTGAGATGACCCATGTTTGAACTCATCTGAGCTATTACCTAGACAAGCATTCTGACCAAGTTTGATGATGATTGGGTCAAAAATGTGACCACTAGAGTGTTCACAAGGTTTTTCTATTTTTAGCTCTTGTGACCTAGTTTTCCATCCGAAATGACCCCGTTTCGAACACATCCGAGCAATTGACTAAACAAGCATCCTGACAAAGTTTGATGATGATTGAGTCATAAGTGTGACCACTAGTGTGTTCACAAGCAATTGTGGACGTACGACGGACGACAGACGACGGACATTCACCGATCCTTAAAACTCAACCTGAGCAAGCTCAGGTGAGCTAAAGATCATCAAACCATGACCAAATTCCAACTTGACCTGCCCATTCCTTTGACATATCCATATGTCAAATTTGAGTTGAATATGTAACACTGTTGGGTACATAATAAATATGGTAGAATATATAAGAGAAAATATATATGGCATGTGTTTGCTGTTCAGATCAGAATATCTGTCCCTCTGTTACTTGCCCATTGATGATAACTCAGCAAGCGTCAATACCGCCCAGTAGGCAGGTACCCTCAGGTTGGCTATTTCTATCTGAACCACAATATATGACAAATTTTATAAATATGCCCCAGTAACAGATTTTCTTTGCAGTTTTTATGTATATTTAGGCAACATTTAACAATAGACCACTAAAATTTCCTTTCCATTGTTTAAATCTTCGTACTTACATTTGGCTGTTCTCCAGGACGACCACATTTTGGTACATACCCTAAAACAATAAAATCAAAGGCATAAACATATGCTTCATAAAGTGAATCATTCATAAACATTTTAATAAAATAATAGTACAAATAATTATCTTCTATAAGAAAATATAGTCAGCAAGTACTTTGGCTACATTACATATTTTGAACAGCACAAATTTAAATTTTAAAGGTGATTTATAAGCTTTACAAATTTAAATTATGAATATGACCCTTGGATCATATAATTTTTTAAGTATTTATGATACAGTCTATATTTTGTAGGAATGAAACTGAACAGCATCAATTATATAACAAAGAACATTAATTTTACTATTACTAAAACAAAAACTCAAAGTAAAATGTTATTTCTTAATATTCAAGTATCATACAGATAAAATGTTTATCAAAGTTCGCTATTTAATTACAGTTTCTATATATATAAAAAACAACTTTTGGCAAACAAATTTTAGTACCATATGAAAATGAATAAAATATTCAATCCATCATTAAACTGTTATCTATTAAACTCTGAAAAACTGTTTAAAAAATCTACTAAACAGGCAAATGGGAGAGAGAGAGAGAAAAAAAAGAGAGAATTAATTGGCACCTACAAATATTAAATTCCAAGGCAGTTTTTATGTATCAATGTTTTTTTTATTCAAACAATTAACAGAGCAATAAAATAGGTCCTGTAAAACCGCAATCTGTCATACATGTATTTCTATCACAAGCAAAAGATTGGAAGAGCAAGTTATAATTACAAAACAGCGAGTTGCAAAATATGAAATAGTGAGTCGACTAAATAATCTTGCTCTTATAATTGAAAGAAATTCCTATAACGCTTTATTTCTTTATTTCAGATAGACACCTATAAAGTAATTCATTTTAGATTCCTAATAAAAACTTATTTTATCACCCATAGTCATTTCCCTACAAACTTTTTCTGGGCTATACAAATTAAGTAAACTAGCCAACCTTGTTATTTGCAATTGAATTTGCAATTAAAAATAAAGTTGAGTATGTAACAAAATTTATGACAAATCAAAAATAATATATCGATATATCTTTGCTCGCCCATGATATTCTGGTCTCTTGAGCATAAACAAACCCAAACACACACATAAAAGTTATATCTTCAAATGAAAATGTTAGGCAAAATTATATACTGTAAAACACTTATTTTTCGCGAGAACCTTATTTCGCGAATTTGAGACAAAATGTCCAAAATAATTATTTTGCGTCAACATGAATTCGCGCCTTCCCGAAAAATGTGAAACCGGAAACCGATAACATTCAGATATTTTCTGTCCTGTCCATTCATTTACTTTGCATCGTTTATTGTGTGATGAATGCATTTATATCTGTATCGATTTTTTTCTGATATCTTGCATAACTTCTTGTTAAGTGAAACAAGTCTCATACATGCCATATCCCCCGCCGGGGGACAAAAACCCCCGATTTTCGACCATGTCTCCCGATCTCCCGCCGTGGGATCGAAATCCCCCGATTTTCAAAAATTCAACCAACAAAAAAATTAAAGCATCAATTTTACCAATAAACATAATAATTAAACAATAGACTTAAACAACTTTTACAACTATAATGCCTAAAGTAATATTTCCCCATTAAAAAGCAGGGGTCTAACGGATAATTGTATCGTTAGTTTCTCCGAAACTCTCCTTTGATAAACCTGTCAATCAGTGTCAGTATTGCAGGTGCTGAACCAATGATAGCGTCCAATACTGAATGTGTGACATATCAATTTTTGTAGGGCTTTGTAACCCCGCCTTGAGTTTGTTGTCAGCATAGGGTCTTTTAAGTTGATAAGTGCAGATAAAAAAATAATGATCAGGCAATAGAATCTCAAAGAATCACAGATAAGCAATGTTTTAAACTATTATTTTTTATGTAACTGTGATCTATGTTGTTGCAAAAATAATATAAACTAGCTTTGTCTCACGGTAAGCAACAAACACTGAGGTGTGAAGTACAGGACCTGAGGATTTGTGTCAGATTTTTTTTTACTGTTTATGAAGTGTCAACAGAAATTTTTTAAGGCAGCATTATTTTATTTCACCTTTCTATGGCTACAAAAATTCTCCGTGAAAATGTTGATTCTTTTCATTTAAAGAAAAAAATCTTTACCTTTCATTTAAGAAAAAATTTGGCTGTTAAAGTATATTTATTTTAATGATTTTGAATGCATCAATTTTAAGTTTATTTGTACTAAAATGATTCAATATATATCTGATATAACAAGCAATTATCATAGTATTGCAAGCAATCCATAAGTCCCCTACCGGTAAGAGCCCAAGCAACATTCTGAAGGGCCATTGGCCATTCACTTATGTTCCTATTTTAAGTAAATTTGTTGAAAAAGTTCTTTAAAAGTGATCACAGGAAACAGTTTTTATGTACAGACAGACGGACTGAAGGACACTCTAAAGTTATTTTTTAAACATCCCTGTTATCAAAATATAACATTTTTAAAATCCTATCATGATTGAAGAAGTTGGAGTAAAATTTACCAATTTCTCAAAAAAAAAGTCTAAGTTCAAAAGGGGCATAATTCTGGAAACAGTCTTGCTAGAGTTTTGAACACTCACAAATGTTGAGTGATAATAAGAAACATTCATATGAAGTTTGAAGTAGATACATTCAGAAAAAGAAGTTATTAAAAAAACAATGTTTTTTCATGAAAATTTTAAGTTCAAGGGAGGTAATTCTGATAAATTTTGTGCTAGAGTTGTAAACCTTGTCACATATGATGTGGTTGATGACAAGCAACTTATATTTAAAGTTTGAAGAAAATACCTTAAGAAATAAAGAACTTATAGTGAAAAAACTTAAAAACTAGAATCAGAAATCTTGAAATTCAGTCTTTTTGTTGCCATAGCAACCAGAATTTTCAACATAGGAAGATAAGAAAAGGATGTGCATAATTTCCATACTGCCATCTACCCATATGTCAAGTTTCATAAACATATTTTCAGTACTTTTTGTGTTATCACTGGATCCAGGTTATGTGTAAAATTTGCCATATTTTCAGTCTATTTGTTGCCATAGCAACCAGAATTTTCAACATAAGAAGAAAAGAAAAAGACGTGCATAATCTCAAGACTGCCATCTATCCATATATCAAGTTTC
Organism: Ruditapes philippinarum; assembly: GCF_026571515.1. Classification (NCBI taxonomy): domain Eukaryota; kingdom Metazoa; phylum Mollusca; class Bivalvia; order Venerida; family Veneridae; genus Ruditapes; species Ruditapes philippinarum. The sequence continues at coordinate 14,344 of NW_026865794.1, read as the reverse complement.
ATAAAAATATTTTCAGTACTTTTTGCGTTAATCGCGGGATCCAGGTTATGTGTAAAATTTGCCATATTTTCAGCCTATTTGTTGCCATAGCAACCAGAATTTTCAACATAGGAAGAAAAGAAAAAGACGTGCATAATCTCCATACTGCCATCTATCCATATATCAAGTTTCATTAAAATATTTTCAGTACTTTTGCGTTATCGCGGGATCCAGTTTTGTGGACGGACGGACTGACGGACGGACAGACAGACAGACAGACAGACGGACAGACGGACGGAGGGTAAACCTAAAGTCCCCTCCGGTAAACCGGTAGGGGACTAAAAATGTATTTTAAATGATATACATGCAATTAATTATATTTGTTTTACAGGGATTACATCAAATATTTAAAGTACCTATGTTTATTTGCAATTGTTTACATATTATTCTTTTACAGTCAAGTATATTAAAACTTGAAAATATCAAATGATCTTGTAGAAATGTTCATTTTCATAATAAAATGGGGGAAATTTAATAATATGTTTGCATCATTTTAAGATTAAGAGTGGTTTGTGCTTGCTTAAAAATCCCCCTACTTTTGGTCCAAATCCCTGCTTTTTAAAGCCAAATCCCCCTATCTGGGTGGCTGGAAATATGGCATGTATGCTGTCTAAAAATATTTCAATAAAGTTTGATAATTATTTTATATGTGTTCACTGTGTTTGTCACAGGTATTGTTCAATAGACACTGACCTTGATAAATTGTCTTGAAAATTTAATTACTCCATTAAGTTGGACAAATTTTCACATTAATTAGAACAATCTGAAGAAATACCATTTAAATTTTGTGAGACAAATTAATTGTTTATTCTTAATTCTAGTGCAAGTCACACTTACCTTCCTTGACACAGGTAATACACAGCGTAGAATTTTATTTTCCAATTCCTCAATAATACCAAATTGTTACAAATAAATATTTCATACTAGTAATCTGTACGATATGTATATGCTGCAACAATTGAATAGCTACATGATGTACGATACTTTCCCGCAGATATATATCCATGTGTACGCATTTTCGGATAGTGTTCATTTTCGGACAAGTGTATAGTGAAATATTCGCGAGAAATATGAATTCGTGTCTTAGAAAACTCGCGAATATTAGCGAAAATAAATTTCTCGCGAATAATAAGTGTTTTACAGTGTTTGTTGTTTAAAGAATAAAGTTTCCTTGGTTTCTTTGGTCCATTTAATGATGATAAGAAATCACTTACCTGATATATCAACTGTAGTTAAATGTCTTCACTCTAAGAGAAAGGTGTGTGTTACCAGTTCGAAGTCCAGGAGAGAAGAGAGAGAGTTGTGTATACAAGAAGTCATGAAAGGCATGCTAAACTACATGTACATGTACTAATAGTGACTAGTGAAAAGTACTAACCGTGAGAATGACCTTTTGGGTAGAGTGCTACTGTAACACATCGTCGACACCCTTCTTTGAAAAAAGAACTGAGCATGCTCTCATTTTAACAATTGACCAGACAATTTACAAATAGAAATGTTTAAGATTGTAACTATAACATATACCTTATAAAAATTCATAAAAAAGTTTAATAGAAGAAATAAGTACAAACAAGCAATTATCATAGTATTGCAAGCAATCCATAAGTCCCCTACCGGTAAGAGCCCAAGCAATATTCTGAAGGGCCATTGGCCATTCACTTATGTTTCTATTTTAAGTAGACAGACAGACGGACTGAAGGACACTCTAAAGTTATTTTTTAAACATCCCTGTTATCAAAATATAACATTTTTAAAAGCAATATAAGTAAAAAGGAGATAAAGATGTCATACATGATGTGAGTGTAACAAGGAACAATTAGTGATGAAGATATGAATATTGAATGTTTATTTTGAATTTGAAGTAAATGAAAGTTAAAAGAACAAATAGAAAAAAATAAAAGTTTAAGGAGGAGATAATTCTGGAAATATGGATGCTAGATTTATAAACCTTGTCATATTATTATGATGTGGAAGTTTGAAGAAAATCATATCATGACTGAAGAAGTTGGAGTAAAATTACCAATTTCTCAAAAAAAGTCTATGTTCAAAAGGGGCATAATTTTGGAAAAAGTCTTGCTAGAGTATTGAAAACTCACAAATGTTGAGTGATAATAAGAAACATTTATATGAAGTTTGAAGAAGTAACATTCAGAAAAAAAGAAGTTATTTAAAAAAAAAATTTTTTTTTTCATGAAAATTTAAAGTTCAAGGAAGGTTATTCTGATAAATTTTGTGCTAGAGTTGTAAACCTTGTTACATGTGATGTGGTTGATGACTAGCAACTTATATTTAAAGTTTGAAGAAAATACCTTAAGAAATAAAGAACTTATAGTGAACAAACTTAAAAACTAGAATCAGAAATCTTGAAATTCAGAATTTTTGTTGCCATAGCAACCAGAATTTTCAACATAGGAAGATAAGACAAGAGGGCCATGATGGCCCTGGATCGCTCACCTGACACAACCCCATGCAAGCAATGTCTTAAACAAGCATCATGGCCAAGTTTGATGACAACTGAGTCAAACATGTGACCTCTAGTGAGTTTTAAAGATTTTTTCATATTTGGGCAATGTGACCTAAATTTTGACCGGACACAACCCATATTAAAACTTGACCTAGAAATCATCAAAACAACCTTCCTGACCAATTTCCAAGAAATTTGGATCAAAACTGCAGCCACTAGAGTGTTAAAAAGATTTTTCTATTTTTAGCTCCTGTGACCTAGTTTTTAACTGGACATGACCAATCTTAGCACTTGACCCAGAAATCATCAAAACAACCTTCCTGACAAATTTCCAGAATATTTGAATCAAAACTGCAGCCACCAAAGTGTAAACAAGCTTTTTCAATTTTTAGCTCCTGTGACCTAGTTTTTGACATGAGATGACCCATCTTCGAACTTGACCTAGAAATCATCAAAACAACCTTCCTGACAAATTTCCAGAATATTTGAATCAATACTGCAGCCCCTAGAGTGTTAACAAGCTTTTTCTATTTTTAGCCCCTGTGACCTAGTTTTTGACCGAAGATGACCAATCTTCAAACTTGACTTAGATATCATCAAAACAACCTTCTTGACAAATTTCCAGAATATTTAGATGAAAACTGCAGCCTCTAGAGTGTTAACAAGCTTCTTTTTTTTTTTAGCTCCTGTGACCTAGTTTTTGACCGGAGATGACCCATCTTTGAACTTGACCTAGAAATCATCAAAACAACCTTCCTGAAAAATTTCCAGAATGTTGGATGAAAACTGCAACCATTAGAGTGTTAACAAGCTTTTTCTATTTTAAGCTCCTGTGACCTTGTTTTTGACCAGACATGACCCATCTTCCAACTTGACCTAGAAATCATCAAAACAACCTTCCTGACAAATTTCCAGAATATTTTAATCAAAACTGCAGCCACTAGAGTGTTAACAAGCTTTTTCTATTTTTAGCTCCTGTGACCTAGTTTTTGACCGAAGATGACCAATCTTCAAACTTGACTTAGATGTCATCAAAACAACCTTCTTGACAAATTTACAGAATATTTAGATGAAAACTGCAGCCTCTAGAGTGTTAACAAGCTTTTTTTTTTAGCTCCTGTGACCTCGTTTTTGACCTGAGATGACCCATCTTTTAACTTGACCTAGAAATCATCAAAACAACCTTCCAGAAAAATTTCCAGAATGTTGGATGAAAACTGCAACCATTAGAGTGTTAACAAGCTTTTTCTATTTTAAGCTCCTGTGACCTAGTTTTTGACCAGACATGACCCATCTTCGAACTTGACCTAGAAATCATCAAAACAACCTTCCTGACAAATTTCCAGAATATTTAGATGAAAACTGCAGCCACTAGAGTGTGAACAAGCTTTTTCTACTTTTAGCTCCTGTGACCTAGTTTTTGACCGGACATGACCCATCTTCAATCTTGACCTAGATGTCATCAAAACAACCTTATTGACAAATTTCCAGAATATTTGGATGAAAACTGCAGCTTCTAGTTTGTTAACAAGCTTTTTCTATATTTAGCTCCTCGTACCTAGTTTTTGACCGGAGATGACCCATCTTTGAACTTGACCTAGAAATCATCAAAACAACTTTCCTGACAAATTTCCAGAATATTTGGATGAAAACTGCAGCCACTGGAGTGTGAACAAGCTTTTTCTATTTTTAGCTCTTGTGACCTAGTTTTTGACCGGAGATGGCCCATCTTTGAACTTGACCTAGATATCATTAAAACAACCTTCCTGACAAATTTCCAGGATATTTGGATGAACACTGCAGCCTCTAGAGTGTTAACAAGCTTTTTCTATTTTTAGCTCCTTTGACCTATTTTTTGACCCGAGATAACCCATCTTCAAACTTGATCTGTATTTCATTGAGACAAACATTCTGACAAAGTTTGATGATGATCCAATCAAAACTGTGACTGCTAGACTGTTAACAACCGAATTGTTAAGAGTTTTAACAAGCTTTTTCTATTTTTAGCCCTGTGACCTAGTTTTTGACCGGAGATGACCCATCTTCGAACCTGACCTAGATATCATTAAAACAACCTTCCTGACAAATTTCTAGATTATTTGGATGAAAACTGCAGCCTCTAGAGTGTTAACAAGCTTTTTCTATTTTTAGCTCCTGTGACCTGGTTTTTGACCCAAGATAACCCATCTTCGAACTCGATCTGTATTTCATTGAGACAAACATTCTGACAAAGTTTGATGATGATCCAATCAAAACTGTGACTGCTAGACTGTTAACAACCCAATTGTTGACGACGGACGACGACGGACGCCGGACATAGCCCCATCACTATACCTCACCTTGACCACTTCGTGGTCAGGTGAGCTAAAAAGGATGTGCATAATTTCCATACTGCAATCTATCCATATATCAAGTTTCATAAAAATATTTTCAGTACTTTTTGTGTTATCGCGGGATCTAGGTTATGTGTAAAATTTGCCATATTTTCAGTCTATTTGTTGCCATAGCAACCAAAATTTTCAACATAGGAAGAATAGAAATACCTTCTTTACTTGCATTTGAATAAAATGAAACATACTTGACATCCTATATGGGGTTAAATGTAGAACTGCTTAGCAATAAATTTTCCAAATATTAAGAAAGTGGAAAGTTGAATGTTTTGAAAAAAAATGCTAATACAACATTTGTGTATGCATTCGACCTCTCGTATATTATATATGATATATATCCTTTGAATGAAGACATCAAGTAATCATTTCCAAAATTGACTATTTTTTGCTTTCTACATATATTTAACTTTGAAGAAATTAACTGAAAATTAGCAAGGTACCCAACTTCCTTGAATTTTCCTGGGTTAGAAAATCCCTCTAGATAGAGAATTTACAGATTTTGATATATTATACAGACATTTGTTATTAATATGCAGCCAATATGTTACATTATAAGATCTGAAATCTACATTACTGAGGAAATACAGTGTCATTACCGAAATAAATGCCATCCTGTTATATTATAGTTTCTTGTTCAAAATATTTCTGGCAAACTTGCAAAATACCCTTAACTTTTACTTCAACGATAAAAAATGACACAATGACAACATAAAATTTTTAATATTTTTATGCCCCACACGTCCGTCCGTACGTCCCAAAATCTTGTGAACGCAACTCCTCTTAAACCAGATGGCAGATTTTGCTTAAACTTCCAGGGATGAACAACCTTAATGTGTAGATGGTAGTAAAGGAAGGAATTTTTGCTGCGACCAAATTTAACAGAATTATGGCCCTTCGTTGATTTTTTCATTAAGATTATTATATTTGTAACTGGATGATAGAAAGTCTGTCATATTCACTGAGACTGGTGAATTATAAGAATTAACCCGAAGAATTTGGAAGCATTTTGGTTACATTTAGATATAAATTCTTCCAAAGGGATTTTCAGAAGTTGTGAAGGGATTTTTAGAAGTTGTGATGCTTTTTTAGCAACCTGATAAACTTCTGTAGGGTTTTTAGCTAAATAGGGAGCATCTGTCTCCAAAAGTAACCTTTTAGCATCAGCACGTAAATGAACTAAAGCTTCACACATATTTCGGTCTTGTAGGGAGCGCATGGACAGACTAAACATGAAATTAGGAAGGACAGTAGATCTACCCTGCTCGCACAGCCAATAATTTATTACAATTTGCACAAAGTAAACAGGTAAATGATGATAAGAAATCACTTACCTGATATATCAACTGTAGTTAAATGTCTTCACTCTAAGAGAAAGGTGTGTGTTACCAGTTCGAAGTCCAGGAGAGAAGAGAGAGAGTTGTGTACACAAGAAGTCATGAAAAGCATGCTAAACTAACATGTACAAATATTGACAAGTGAAAAGTACTAACCGTAAAAATGACATTTTGGGTAGAGTGCTACTGTAACCAGGTAACAATGTGTATTCTAAGTACACAAAATACAAAATTGACACAATCATTTCAAACAGTGGTAGCCTGGAAATCATTGTAAAATTGTTCAAATTATTGCTTGACCTCATGGAGTAAGCAAGCTTATGGGTGGGGTAAGGAAAACATTTCAACGATGTAAAAATTCAAGTTCTTACCAAAAAGTGGCCTGTGCCTGAACATGTGCCTGAAGAATTCTGAAAGAGATCTACACATTTTTTGACTTTACTGCAGTAGTCTAGATTCAGTGTGTGCAGACATTTTCAAATGCAGTATTTATATGCACGCACAGTGACGCACTTCTGAAAAAAATTTTCCATTGGTCAATATTCGTGACGTATACATGTGTCACATGCTATGCTGTTTGAGACAGATAAAGTTTGAGGTTAGTTAATACGCATAGGCATTGAATATTGTTATTAATTAGCTTTCAACCCATACGAGATGCTCATACCTTAATATACTCTCACTACTGCTGAGTTTTGGTTCGAAAATAAGAACCTTAAGTACTATGCACTCAAATTAGTTTGTGAAATTTCAAGCAATTTCCGTCAGAAGTTTTGGAGATACCATCATGCAGGCCAATATTAATTAAACCAATGTGTGACGCCGGCATAGACGTCTATAGATGTTCTAGACAAGTACAACTGTACAATATAAATTGGATGGCCATTTCCAAGAACAAAGTTATTGGTTGTCGGAGCGCTGAAAAAATATCTCTACTTAAATATTGCCCAGTTGTCTGACATTCTGTTAGAAAAGAAACAACAGAGAAATTTACATGATAGTCACCCCAACACACCCCAACTCCCCCCAAAAATACATGAATAGAGATCTAAAAATAGAAAATTAAAAAATAAATATATATATAAAGAAATAAAAACATCAACAACATCAATACAAAATTCGGCCATATACACACAAGGAATATGGAAACTTGTAAACCAACTTTGAGGTCCAAAACGTTATCCATATATTTGATGCAATACATGTTTCAATATTGAACTAGTTTGACCTTGCACAACTGATTTGAGTAAATACAACTTTCTTTTTACACTGGCCTAGTTTTATATTTTTCAAAAAGAACGTGCATTTCGCTTTCGCCTCATTAATACAGTTTGAAATGTAAATCAAAGGGCTGCATGCTCTGTGGTATTTTCCGATCTTTCCTGTATAAGTTTATTTTTATATACTATTATTCATCTTACCCAGGGACTGCGTTTAACATGCAGTTTGTGATTGATACATATGGAATTTTGCATGCTTAGAGTTGCACCAAAAATCATTTTTCATTTTTTATTACAGCCACACTTTATCCTTGCATATCGTGGCAACTTCCTTAAAAAAGCCACTTCAAAAAAAATGTTGCCTCGACAAGGATTTTAACCTCAGGCCTCTAACATCCTAAACGAGCGCGCACCTCTGCACCACAGTGAAGTAATACGTATGTAGCGTGAATAAAAACAAATATATTGTAATTCTAAAATTGAGAATTTTCATTTCGTATTTGTAATCCTTATTTATTTTGAGGTATTTTGTTCACGATAAACCTGTTGTTAAACACTGATGAAAATAATTTAGCGAAAATCTTCTCGCCAAAACAGTCCGCACTCAAATTAGTTTGTGAAATTTCAAGCAATTTCCGTCAGAAGTTTTGGAGATACCATCATGCAGGCCAATATTAAACCAATGTGTGACGCCGGCATAGACGTCTATAGATGTTCTAGACAAGTACAACTGTACAATATAAATTGGATGGCCATTTCCAAGAACAAAGTTATTGGTTGTCGGAGTGCTGAAAAATATCTCTACTTAAATATTGCCCAGTTGTCTGACATTCTGTTAGAAAAGAAACAACAGAGAAATTTACATGATACTCACCCCACCACACCCCAACTCCCCCCAAAAATACATGAATAGAGATCTAAAAATAGAAAATTAAAAAATAAATATATATATAAAGAAATAAAAACATCAACAACATCAATACAAAATTCGGCCATATACACACACAAGGAATATGGAAACTTGTAAACCAACTTTGAGGTCCAAAACGTTATCCATATATTTGATGCAATACATGTTTCAATATAGAACTAGTTTGACCTTGCACAACTGATTTGAGTAAATACAACTTTCTTTTTACACTGGCCTAGTTTTATATTTTCAAAAAAAACGTGCATTTCGCTTTCGCCTCATTAATACAGTTTGAAATATAAATCAAAGGACTGCATGCTCTGTGGTATTTTCCGATCTTTCCTGTATAAGTTTATTTTTATATACTATTATTCATCTTACGCAGGGACTGCGTTTAACATGCAGTTTGTGATTGATACATATGGAATTTTGCATGCTTAGAGTTGCATCAAAAATCATTTTTCATTTTTTATTACAGCCACACTTTATCCTTGCATATCGTGGCAACTTCCTTAAAAAAGCCACTTCAAAAAAAAATGTTGCCTAGACAAGGATTTTAACCTCAGGCCTCTCACATCCTAAACGAGCGCGCACCTCTGCACCACAGTGAAGTAATACGTATGTAGCGTGAATAAAAACAAATATATTGTAATTCTAAAATTGAGAATTTTCATTTCGTATTTGTAATCCTTATTTATTTTGAGGTATTTTGTTCACGATAAACCTGTTGTTAAACACTGATGAAAATAATTTAGCGAAAATCTTCTCGCCAAAACAGTCCGACATTTATATATTCCATTACTCGACAGTCAGATTTATTTGTGTGCTACGCTCTGGAGCATTCGGTAATCGACATAGCTAAAAATAGCATTTTCATTGATTAAGCTTTACGGAAATAGTGGAACATTTTTTATTGGGTAAAAAAGATATTCATCCGCGAAATTTGTGATTGTAAACTCATATTTCTATTGACTAATGTAAACTTTTAATGCACTGTAATTCGTTCAATGCCTACATTAAAATTATTATTTCTTTAAATTGCTGGTTTTTAAGCAGTTTTGAGTGAGAACTACTTTGTTTGTTGTTAGGTCTGTGTTGAGGAAATTTTGTGTTAGACCGTGGATGTTAGCTATGTATTTACTGATCTTGTTGCGATCAGAAAATACAAAAAAAACGACATTTTTCGGTAATTTCGTGATTCTCGTGCGATATATATACAATTTGTCGATCTCAAATCTCCCGAAACATTAACTTATGACTGTACGGAAGAGCATTAGTACCATGGTGTGATAAACTTGTCGTCGTAATTTTGACAACGTGTTGTGTTCTATAAGTCGAGGGAGACGACTTCATGTCTTCATAGCGGGGGTACATACAAGCTTCCGTAGTTTTTTATTTACTCGAAATTTTGACTTATTTATGGAAGCGTATATGGTACATGCTGTTGGCGCGTTCATGTAGGGGGATACTAGTTATGGTATGTCAACATACTTCAATAGAACACATTATGTCGACATAAATAAATTGACTTGCCTACATAATATTACAGTATCGCTATTTAAAGTTTTGCAGCATACTAATATATTCACACATTTGCTACATATATTATTGCGACAATTTTATAAAAATGATATGTATGGAAGCTTGAATTGATCCCCTAGATGTCATGTTCGTATTTAACTCGTGTGTCGGCATGTCGACATATATAAACGCGACATGACGTCTTTTATCATGGTTTGTTGTATAAAATCTAGGCATCTTGACCACATATGTTTCAGTGCATGTCGACAAACACTTTGTCCATATATTATACTGTCAAGTTTTTCTGGCATGTTGATATATAACTTATCTCAACTGCACGTTAGTTATTATGAGAAGGATAAAAAGTAAGGGCGTCTTGCCGACATCCTTTCAGGCATGTGGACATATTTATGTCGTTATACTTCTCCGGTCGATATTTGACGTATATATAGAGGATATTGAATAAGTGTAAGTTTAATACTGAATTTATTGCACGAGTTGAATAAAATTATATTACGCGAGCCTCAGGCGAGCATAATATTATTTTATTCAACGAGTGCAATAAATTCAGTATTGAACTTACACGAATTTAATATTCTTTTTATCACATACCCAAAATAAAGACCGTTTAAAGTGAAATACAAGTCATTTTTCATTGACGCGTCTATAGTATAACGCTAACATTTAGCACGACTTTACACTATGTTTGTATAACGCTAATGACGTCACGTCAAAATATATGCACGGCCGTGCAATACCATATTTACGGAGTCGCAAAATCGGCACGGGTGTGTGATAAAAACGCAAAATGTCTTGATGTCAAGATGCCATGCTGTATAAAGACACGCATATAAAACATTCAAATATTATTTATTAATTATTTTTTTATTAACTTGATTTATAAATTAACTACGGAAGCTTCAAAGGGTCACCTCTTACGCGATCTTTTGTGAGAAGATTTACGCAAGTGGAAAAAATTAAGGCACAAAGGCATGATATTATCAGTACTTTCGCCAAAAATAATTCGAATAAACGAGAAAATATTAGCTAATTGGCCAAATTTTTTGTTGCAAAAACAGAAACATTGCACATGACGAGTAATATTTTGACGAGAAATCAATAAAAGGTCTTTTTCGAAAAACATGTAGACGCAATGCGTGATACATTTCACTTTCTCGAAAAAAATTATGACGCAATACCTAATACATTACACCTTGTCGCAAAAACTTTTGATGCATTACCCTAATACATTTCGTTTGATGAAAATACATTTTGCGCAATTCCTAAAGTGTAGTGCGCTTTTCGTTATATTTTTGTCGAGAAATGTTATATTTTAACATACACAATAGCGGAAATCTTGCACGACCGTAGGGAGGGCTATATTATCCGTGTGAGATTTATCATACACGATAAATAACCCTTTTATTAAATACTTACTTCAAAATTGTATACTGAGTTAAAAATAAAACCTTCATTGTTGAAATATTTCTAAAAATGGCTTTTAATAATGTAAATGTCTGGTTTGATTCAATATCCAGCCAACATGACATTAAAGTTATTATGATGATGGCGTGAACGCCAACGCGCAAATTTTGATAACAACGTCCTATGTGAGTTGTGTGTAATGTCTCCGGCTAACACAACGGATATAACTTGATTACACACCATATATTATTAGTTATAAAGAATCGTGACAGTTTATATGGCCCAATTTAAACGGTTGTTTGTAAATATAACCCGGTGAGGGTTGTGTTGCAAACAACCGTTTATATTCGGCAATATAACATGTCAACAATTTATAACTAATTTATAATACTGCAAACTTCCTTTTTTTTAGAGAAAAAAGTACATTGACAGCAGCCGTGTATATGAAACTATATAAACGTCACGATTATCCAATGAAAAGCGACGTTACAAACGTGCAGTATTATAACGAAACACATATTGCATATTGTGACAATCAGAAGTCAACTGGACTTTTTGAAGACATTCAATAATGATTATTAATGCCCACGAAGAAAGGCATATTTAAATTGACCTTCCTGTCCGTCCAAAAGGAATCTTAATGGCGAAAAATATAAGAAATTTGAAATCATAAATAATAACCACAAAGCCTTTGTTTATAATCTGGCTGCCTAATTTCTTGGTTTCTGGTTACATACATAAAGCATTATGTTTTCTTGATCAATATTAGTTTAAGTATTGATTATCTTATAAATTGTTTACGAACTTTTCATATCATTACATGTAGTTCACATTAAAGAAAATACATGTATTACCAAAGCCATTTTTTGTTACATCCCTTTACTGATTTAACTGTACATAGTTCGTACAAAATATAAAACTTGGTGATTTTCAGACTATTTTTTTGTCATTTTTTGTCATGATCATTTTCTATTTGTTTGTCTACTTTGCCTTTTTTCAAAATAAAATCAAAGGTATTTCTGGACTTTAATTTAACCGGGTAAAACTTGCTTGAAACTTTACTTTGGTGAATACCCAAAATATAAATTACTATTCAAAATTACTGTGAGTCTGTAAAGATTTTTAATACTAGATTTTTTTAAAAATCAGTTTCACGGAGCTAGTAATCAGTATATTGCTTTAAATAATTGTGTCCAACTACTTGCCCCTCACCTTTGGGTTCGAATCCCGCAAGATATTCAATATTCTTTTATATGAGGAAGATACTCTAACTAATTTACCGAACGTCACTGGTTTTATTCAGGTTCCCGTTCGTGCCTGAAATTCTTTCTTCACCACCAGTAAGACTGAAAAATCACAATTTATGTTCCTGACGTAAAATCCGACAAAAATCTATTTGTATCAGACTGCTTATTTTGTATATATTTGTTGTAAGTACTAGCGTCATACAATTAGATATTAACTTGGTTATTTTTAGATTATACACATTTATTTTAGTTCTGTCGTTTTAAAAGCTCGATGCGTGATTTGACACTGGAACTGAAAACCAACCAGTGCTGAGCAATGATTGTAAAATTATTTGCTAACAGTAAAAACGACTTGCCACTGACTGGGTTTGAACGAACCCACGCGGCCAGCAATCGTTAGATTACTAGTCTTACGAGTTAATCACTGGATCATACCACATCTAACTTGATTATTTTAAATGAAGTCTCAGTAATAATCTTATTACGCACATTCAATGTGTTCGATGAGATAAAGACCCAATAAAATAATCAATAATTATAATTCGGTCATCTACGGTACATGAACGCGTGTGTGTACGTGTGTGTGCGTTTATGTATGATTGTGTTTGTTTTAATTGCTTTTGTCACCGGCGAAAAACATGAAATCACTTCCATTTCCTTTTTGCAGGCCTTATCATTATGCCACGGCTAGCCGCTATTCATACTGAATAACGCTTTAGAATATGAACTAAAAGTCCGGGACCATCTACATTCTTGCCCATGCTTGAACTCCACCTAATTACCTTATGACCAAATGGCAGTAAAAAATAATTATTATGACCAGTTTAATATGCTTTGCACGACCAGTTTAATATGCTTTGCATGACCAGTTTAATATGCTTTGCATGACCAGTTAATATGCTTTTGAACTTCACCTAAATCATATAACGGCGCCACAATATCCGGCGTCCGTCAGTTTGTGGGTCAACAGAGCTGCTGATTTCATCCAAATTTTACAGGTTCTTGCTATAAATCTCTGCCAAATTTGCTCAAAGAATTTATTGAATACTATGCAGAACTCTGGTTACCATGGCAACCAATAGCATAAAATCTTAAAACCTTCAACTCAAGAACCAGAAGATCTGGAGCTTAGATAGTTTGTTCAAATCATGACCCCTGGGGTTAAAGGGCCCTCACATGGGGTCACTCAGTAAGTTTATAGACTTATACAGGACAAACGTCAAGTATTTTCTTTTCCAGAACAAGAGGACCAGTGTGTAGCATTTTCTAGTTGACGTCTATTTTACATTTGTTCAAAACATGATCCTTTTGGTTAAACTGACCACACCCGAGAGACACAAATGTTTCCGATGTGAATTATAATCAAACATCATCCACTTCATCACCAAAGGAGCTACAGCTAAGATATTTGATAAGAGTGTCATTGCAAAGTAAATCTCTGTTAAGATTGTTCACATCATGGCCCGATGGGCAAAAATGACCACACCACAGACCGCTGTCTTCTGAAAACTTAAACATTTGTCATAATCTTGTTACACCTCTACTCCCTAGACTTAATATTTGCACACAACATCCCTATGGACAAAAGGTGACCTTCTTAATCTTGACCGTCACTGTCAACATTTCAAATTTACAAATATATTTGATATTAATTAATATATTTTAGTCTAACTTGAACAAAACTATCTTAATGAGACCTCTATAGGGAGTAATATAAATCTGGTATTGGCCCTTATATGACTTGTAGCAGCCAGGTAGGCGATTCAGGGCCATCATGGCCCTCTTGTATTTCAT
>NW_026865793.1:40000-59162 GCF_026571515.1 Ruditapes philippinarum | reverse complement strand
ATACAATATTTGTTGTTACTACATGTAGTAGAAACCTCGTTTCCTAATTCTTTAGGGATTCTGTATTTATCTATTTTGAAAAATTCGTCATCATTGTAAAAATGCGACTGTTGGGGAGGGATATATAAAGCACCAATAAACAAATCTTCGTCTACATCGGTAAACAGAGATTTACAAATTTTTAGCCAAAAAATATATTCGCATTCAGACTTCTCAATTTCGATATAGTCAGTAACTGAGTTTTTAACAAGGAAACCAATACCTCCCGATCTTTCGAATATATACCCCATTCCATAGCTTAGAATAAAATGTGTATCCAGGTATTCCAATAACATCATAAAAATCAAATTTAGTCTCAAAAATACAAAATATATCAAAATTTTGTACCAATTCTATAAACTCTGGGTACATTTACTTTTAAGTCCACAGACGTTAAGACTTCCGATCTTTAAATTTGTTTTATCTGACGAAACGCCAAAAGAAAACTTCTGGTTTTTAAGGTTTTCAATACATGCACAATTGTTGTCTAACTTATTGGAAATTTTCGTAGTACTTGTATCGCAACTAGTAATAGTTTTGTTACCTTGTTGTTGAATATCACATATTATGAATATAACACGTACTAGTATCAGGTCAGTATAGTTGTGATATGGAAATAAAATATTTTGATTTAATATATTTTATCTATTCAAAACATAACATAAGGCTTCTTATATTTCTTATTTTTAACGCTTAAAATATCACGATCCCTCCTGACATATGTTTTAGGGACGCAAATTGAATATGATTTCTATAGATATCATTCATGCCAAAAGAACGTTGTGTATTGTATATCTGCGGTTCTCTAAGTGTAGTGTAATTGCACAAGAATAGACATATCGTGTCCTTCATTTTAAAAGATAAAGTCCTAATAACGTCTTTATGACCACTTTGTAAATTTAGACATTCGGGTAAGAAAAGACTAATTTGCAGAAACAAGTTGTACTGCTACGTTTTGTATTAAATTATATCGTGTTTACTTGAACATTATATCGTGTTCTTTTTTTTTTTTTTTTATTTTGTTTTTTTTTTGTTGTTTTTTTTTTTTGGCTGAAGCAGAAACAGAATATTTGCATTTAATCATACGTGATATATATAAACAGACTATGAATAAAAGCAAATGCCGGGAAAGTGGACATTGATTTGTCAAATACTTTATTCAAAAGAAGCAATGCTGTAATAATTGTATAATCTGAAACAGACGAAGTGAATAACCATACTATTTATAATGTACTACTAATTGTAGTAAACAAAACAGAAATATGATTGACATACTCGATTGTAAGTTAATCTATAGATAGATATGTCCTGGGGCGTTTGAAATTAATTAAAGTACAATACATCGACTCCTGGGCAGTTAAACTGATTTTAAATAGTTAATGTGTACCAACTTTCAAGTTTCTAATTGACAAGTTTTACCATGTTAACGTCTTTTCTGCAATACAAAGTAAAGAAAAAGTAAACAATAGCTTAACGGGTAAAGTATCACTCTATGATATAGCATGACATTACAGATAAAATACTTGTCAAACGACTCAATGACCATAACCAAACAAGGGTCATGAATTAAATCTATTGAATTAGTTTAAAGTGACTTGCTAATCATTACAAAAGACAAGCATACTATGATGAATTGTGAACGAGTGCAAAAACGTTTGATTAAATAAAACATGAGTTGTTAAGATAAAAGAATTAAAATTTAAATCATGTTTGTGTTTCTATTATTTGTCTCTGTTTTACATTGTTTCTCGGCACACTGTAAACTTGTACACTGCTGTAACCATTTAAATCTTACAACCAGCAATATCAACACAGACTGCACAGAATTTCAACTAAAATAAATACAGTCTGGTTGTCTCAACACTACACATTATTTTTTTTATTCTTTTTTAAAGAAAAAGAAAAAATACCTGGTTTTATTTTTAAGTAACTTTGTAGATATGTCCTGTATGTTAGATTTTGTTGTAAAGTTATGTATAGTCTCTTATAACTCATCTATGAGTGGCATTTATGTACAATGTCGTAGGTTTTATATTTGTATTGTTTTAATATTGTACATAATGATGACACTTTAATAAACTATCTTATCTATTCTATCTATCTACATTAATAAATCAACATGTTTTTGACACCGCTCAATCAACACATCTAACAGTCATTTTCCTTCTAGTAGGGAACTGTCCAAGAAGGCAAAAAATTACCCCTCTCATATCTTGACTGTAATAATAAAAATAAAAATAGTAATAATAATAATAATAATAATAAAGTCTTTATTTAAAGAGGCTACACAGTTGCAACAAAGGCAATCTACCCTGTGGGCCTCATAGATTGACTATCTAAACACAAATATTAAGCGAAACAGAATAGTACTTTTGAATGGAAGTTTCCCGTTTTATAAATCTGGCTAGTTATTTCACTGTGTACTGACTACATTAGCGCTAAATGACAAGTTATTTTTACATGTTTGATAATAAAGTACTTGTTTAAAAATTATTGCTTAAACTTAAGAGTTTATATTATTCATAGAAAAAAAGATAAAATTTGAAAGAAAGTTGAACAAATATTTGTACGATCCGTGCTATGTGCGTGAGTCGCAAAACTAATAAATCTTATTAACAGGAAACTCGTATTGAGATTGAAACAAAAAAACGGAGGAAAAAATGAAAACACATGTAACTCTCAATTGAAAGGACTGTGCAGAACGTGAATGATTTGATTGATGATTTTTTTCAATTAGGGGTCTTTTAAAGGCAACAAATATTGTGCATCTCCTTTCACACCGTTGCAAAGTTATGAAGGCTTTCTTTCAAAATTTCGATTTTTGGTTACCATATCCTCATATCACAGCAGTATACCCACATCTGTGGATGATCTAATTGCGAAGTTTTACCATTAAGTGTTTAATTTTGCTGGCGCCGGTACTAGTGAATCTGCACCAGTTATCAAGTTTTATGTAATTTATATTCGGTAGGGTTGTGTATTTAACCATTCTATTGAAATACCACGACATGGTTTTGAACTTTTGATCGATTTTTTAAATGTAACTTATCAGGTTCACTATCCATTTGTTACCAACGTACATATGCTTAACCACGCACTATAGCTACGACTTGTTGATCATGATATCACGTGACCTTTATTTACAAAAAAATCATTGAATTTATTGAATAAGTTTTCCGCTTTGTAAGAATTAATTGAAAAATATAGGGGAATATAAAAAGGACATTAAATGAAGAACGTATCTGAAATTTTTCGCATTTTGATACTTTCTTTGATTTATTCATCCATGTTTCCAATTGTTTATTGTCATTTATTCATTCATTTATTTATCAGTCGCGAAGTAAATGAAGTTCGTCCATTTGGTTATAATATTCTATTTAATATCATAATTTTTTTTCTTATACACGTGAAATCGCAAATAACGTGGTTTAAAGCAGTGTTACATGTACGCCGCATACAGCTATCAAAATATAAATCTTCGGAGAGATTATGATGATGATATGGTGGCGGTGGTGATGATGATAATGATGATGATGATGATTTAAATAATGATGATGTTTTTGATGAGTATGATGATGATGTTTATTATGCCTTTGATAATAACGGCGCTGCATAGCATTTTGCGATTGAAAACAACTAACTTTCGGGGATACGTTTATTCTAAATTAATTTAATATTTCATAATGATGTTTTTGTAGCCATTTAAGTAATAAATTATATATGTGATATTAATTACAACAAATACGAAAATACACCAAAAGCAAGCAATAAACTTTGAGATTTTAATATGTTATTATTGGTAACAGTTGAGCATATAAATGCATAGGAGTTGCACCACTATTTCTTCATTGTTATTGTACAGCTACTATAGTTAAAGAAAACAACCTTTTTTGAACAGACATCATCTTTTCTTCATTGAATAAATAACAGACGCCATGTTTTTGTTTGGTTTTCTTAACAAAAGTATGTCATTGGGATATTCTTATACATTTTCTCGGTCACTTTAGGTTTTCAAAGTTAAACATATCACAACACAAAATTTTCGGCTCCGTGCAAATAAACTAGAACAAGCGTTGTTGATGTGATAGAAAAAGTGTGAGCATAACTATTTTTTGAGGGTTTCGGTGTGTTCTTGCGGATGCCAAAGCCGTAACAGTATATCAAATCCTGCATGTGTAAAAACACTTTTGGATCAAAACTATCGATAAAATGTAATACTTAGAAGAAAAATAGCTTTTGAAGACAAATACTAAAAACACAACCGCGGCTTTGTTGCCGTACTATACACCTATTTGTATTTGTTGTTAACTTGAGGGACAGGCCTTCTTCAGCAGCAAATATTTTACATGAAAATGCATCAAAACAAAACAATTGAAGTGACGTAAGGTCAATTACGACGCCCGCCGTGGCGTTGTTTGCCGTCTGCCGCGTTATTCTTTGGTGTTAACTCCATATGGTCTATAGGTTCTCAATTTATTTTTCCACAAATTTTCTATTGTTTTTCTGTATTGGTCATTCCCGTATAGCTTTTCCAGCCCCATTATTGAAAAGTCATTAACTGTGTGGTCGTTCGTATAAAAATGTGCCGCTAATGAATCGTTGTACTTGGTTCGTATTCTGGATAAATTAAGAAGGTGTCTTTGGAACAATTTTTCCAACATAAGTATAACATTCGCAGCGCTTACAATAATCTGCATACACCACATTCGTAGATTTGCACGTATAAGGTTCGAAATCAGATCACGTGCAAATCTACGAATGTGGTGTATGCAGTTTATGTAGCAAACGAAATTTAACAAAATAATGCCGAAAACAACCTTACAAACCAATTACAGAAATCATAACGCATATAAACAACAAAGGCCTTTTATCCCTTCAATGGTATGAACATGGGGATCTGAAAGGGTGCAAAGTTGAAACTGTTTAATATTTAATTATACATGTTGTATAATTATTTGAAAAGTTCGTTACAATATTCAGTGCATAGGTTTAACTGATCAAGGTAAGGCGAAACTGAACTGTATTTATAAACGTATAATTTTAGTCCGATAACTATTCAATGGATAAGATGAGCTACTGCTTACGCATGTGCAAAGGATTGGGGCGTGATTCGTAGCTTGCAATCATTAACAGGCTGAATCAAACTGACATGTAACATTTTCAAGTTTGCGTTCTTGTGCATTCTAAACGATTCCGTTTCCTTTCTCTATTACTTTCTCCCATGCTATCAAAATTGAAACAGTAAGAGTGACTGTTATATCACATCTCAATATTTACAAAAATATATTCATATGTAAAAAGTCAATGTGTTTAATGTTAATGTAAAGATCATCCGATAGCAATTACTATATACAATAATGTGCTGTAATTGTAAAGCCTTTATGCCAGGACTATTATGCCATTCTATCAAAACCGAAATAAACTATTGGCGGAACTAATTATAATAGATATTTAGAGGGGGGTTAATATTAAATTTCATATACAAAGATAATAAGATCCAACTTTAGATAAAGTATTACAGTTTTCATCTCTGCTACGTCATCTATGGACAAAGGACTGTATATTAACTTACAATACAAGTATTTATAAATATCCATTGAATATATTGATTTTGAAGACACGTTTATAATATATCTGAATATTTTGAATTTATTTCTTTGTTTGTATGCCATCTTAATTGTTGATACTCAAGATACCATAGACGTGCTTCTTAATATCAGAATAATGTAAGATAACCTACAAAAACTAAAAGCCTCTACATCTAAATATTTTGAATACATGATCATTGTATGCATGCATAATATAATAGTAAACACAAAGATAAAACTTACTTTCAGTGTTGTAACGTTTAATTTCCATGACAACGGTACTAACATACAGACAATACAGTACTTTTATTTACAATATAATTTACATCAAATTCTTGTTAGATATTATCATGCATAATTATCTTAATACAATATTCTTTTGATGTAGAAATATTTTCTTGAATGTAAAATTGAATTTTGTCAAAACCACATTTTGTATATAAATTAAGGTTCAGTGTAATTTTACCAATTTACCATTAAGCGTGTTTATTTCCACAAAGGCTTTCCCGGGTCTCATGTCCCCTTCCCCTGTGCCCTTTGACTTTATGGGCCTAATAGTCAATCATTTATTTGTTTTCTTTAAGTTCCTTATCAGTTTATTATTATTTATTCTTATGTATAATTTTAGTTTTGCCTGGCCGTGCTCTGCCTTTGTGCTCTGTCCTGTGTTTGTTTGGGGTCCTCCTGGGCTCCTTGCCACTGGCTCTTGTTACTGGGTCATGTGGGGGTTGCGTTCATTGAACGCCGTCTTTCCTTGTTTATCTTGTTTATCATATTTTAAGTAAAATCAAATAATAAAATTCAAATTACAGTAAACTTAAAAAAAAGGTCAAAAATAAATACATATAAGGGACAAAATCGTTTAAATAGACTTCGGATCGGTGACCCAATCTCATGTGTCGGTTATAATTTTAAATCGGCCAAAACAATTAATTTATTCAATAGATACGGTTAAAGATCATGTAACACATTCTTTATGGTTTTATATCATAAATATTATGCTCAAATGAATATTTATCAATATTGTAAGTTCCAAAAAAGCATTATTTGTAAAGATATTACCGAATTTACATTTCATGTTAATAAAGGGAGGTAATTAGAAATGTATTTATTATAAAGTCTAAGTCAAATTTTTCAATAAGAACTGAGTGCATATATTTTTCTGAATACATATAATGTGGACAACTATTTTCAGTACATATTTTACATATATACCCTCAAGTAGACAATGCTGACATTGAATAAGCAAGTGTGACCTTTACCCTTGAGGTATGGGTCTGGTTGTTGCGCATGACGCATCGTCGTATAATAACAAGCATTTGTGCAAAGTTATTTCACATTCCTTTGATAAATAACAAAGTT
This sequence comes from Ruditapes philippinarum, assembly GCF_026571515.1. NCBI lineage: Eukaryota > Metazoa > Mollusca > Bivalvia > Venerida > Veneridae > Ruditapes > Ruditapes philippinarum. The sequence goes on along the minus strand of NW_026865793.1, from coordinate 52,173 downwards.
ATGAACCGGACATTAAAGTGTGACGGACGGACAGACGGACGGAGCCTATTTCTATATCCCCCTTTTTTCTTCGGAAAGGCAGGGGACAAAAACAGGTAATATATCATGAATGTCATTATTTTTTGCCATACATATTGGGTTGGGGCAAGGGTTACCTTTACCATTACAGTTTAGTGCATGACGTGATTACCACGATCGTACGAGTGATGTTCCCGCTGTGTCATCATAGGACAGCTTTAAAGCCTTAACATAATTTTAAGCAAACTTGATAGTATTTCCATAATTCGGTTAGTACTTTTTTATTGTTCTTTAACAACCGAGAACATGGCTGTTTTCAAATGAAGTTTATATGAGCAGTAAACAGTTTCATGATGAAAGTTATATCAGGAACATTTAGGGTAATACTTTGTAAATCTATAACAGTTACTGTAAAAGTGGTTCAATATCATAATATTATTTACCAAGCTATATTTGATGATTTAGTTTGTTTGTTATACAATTTAATGATACAGTTTGTTTTAGTTAAAATTGTCTCAAGGCCGCATCTAATAGCATAATCATTTAAAATAAAAAGTACAAAAATCAGTCAAACAACATCTGAAAACTGATACCATTATTGCGTTGCACTCCCATTGCATTATTACCAATAGCTAGTCTGTACTTATCTCATATTTATGAGGTAAATTTATAATCAGATGAAAAAAATGAATTTTTATTTGGCAAAATTTGAACACTTAGTAACTTGCTCTGACTGAAGCCAGTCTTTCGTAGTTTTAAACAAACAGTCGGGAAATAATAGTGTATATATTTATAGATTATGAGTCGTTTGGTTTCTGCTACGATTGTAGAAATATCGTAATTAATATTCTTAATGGTAGACCAATCAGTCAAGTTGTATTTTAAAAACGTTTATCATTTATCTTTTGTTCTCAATTTCTTAACTAATGTGTTTTTATCATATGAGTCGTTTTAGTCACAGTTCATTGTTGTTTAAACATATTTGATATAAACAAATATTATAACAAGTATCAGGTCAGTGTAATTGTGATATGGAAACAAAATATTTTGCTTTAATCCATTTTATCTATTCAATACATAACATGAGGCTTCTGATAATTATTATTTCCACGCTTAAAATATCTCGATCCCATCTGACTTATTTGTTAAGGTAAGCAAATTGAATATGATTTCTATAGATATCATTCATATCAATAGACCGTTGTGTATAGAATATCTGCGGTTCTCTAAGTGGGGTATAATTGCACAAGAAAAGACAGGTCTTGTCCTTCATTTTAAAAGATAAAGTCCTTATAACGTCTTTATTACTTTTTTGTAAATTTAGACATTCGGGTAGGGAACAGAACAATTTCAAAACAAGTTGCATTGCTACTTTTTGTTTTAAACAATATCGTGTTTACTTGAACATTATATCGTGTTGTTTTTTGGGGGTTTTTTTGGCTCAAATTGAATAACCGACTTGAAAATAAATAATAATTTGTAGCGAAACGAAGCAAAAACAGAATATTTGCATTTAATTATACGTTATATCTATAAACAGAATATGAATAAAAGCAAATGCCGGGAAAGTGGACATTGATTTGTCACATAAATTATTCAAAAGAAGCAATGCTGTAATAAGTGTATAGTCTGAAACAAACGTAGTGAATAACCATACTATTTATAATGTACTACTAATTATAGTAAACAAAACAGAAATATAATAAATGCACTGGCGTATTCGCTTGTTAGTTAATCCATAGATAGAAATGTCCTGAGATGTTTTGAAATTCATTGGAGTACAGAACATCGACTCCTGGGCGGTTAAACTGATATTCAATAAATAAGTTGTACCAACAGTAAAATAGATGAATGAAACGAATTAAATAAAATAATTACCCTTATTAAGACCTTCTTTTTTTACCGCTATTTTCATATTAGTTACGTTATGTTAATATCCGAAACAATAGTTTAAGATTGATGTTTACCAAGTCAAGTAAATTTCAAGTCAAGTAAATTTTATTTATAAGTCGGAAACATCAGCAATAAAAATAAGCTCTGTTGCATTTTTTACACCGACTACTATAATATAATATAATAATATATAATAAACATGTTTAAGATATGATAAATGAAGAAAATGGTTATAATAAATAAGACAAATAGCATTGTACTAACAAATAGAGAAGACAAACAGCATTGCACTAGCATTCATCAGTAGCATGTAAAAGTAAAAGTAATACATTTTACGTTCTAATAAAAAACTTATCCTTAAAGATACACACTAAAGGTTTAAATACACATCACAGCCTATATAAAACACACAAACAACATCAAGCATACATATACACAGTAAAATGCATAGACAAACTAACTTCTAGAAAAAAAAGAGCAAATTATATATAAATAAATAAAGCATGGTTAGGACTAAGCAACTAACCTTACATTAACATACACACAAACAATTAAGTTATACATGTATATAAAAGATGATACATAGCACACAAAGAAAATAGAAATGAATCTATTACAATAAAAGCAAACAAAAGCACATGATACAAAGTAATTAAAACAAGCACAGTGATGAGACAAATACATAGCAAAAGCAACTAAAATTCTAAAACATCCAGTATGTCGCTGCCAAAATTTTGGTTTTTGATGATGTATTATGTGGTGTTATATAATGTACAGGAACAATTCTCCCCTTGCAATGATCTTAAATGGTTAAAAGATGAATTTTGATTCCAAAGTTTGGCAGCGGCATACCGGAAAGATTTCTTACCATATCTGCCAGTTTTTAGTAAAGGTACCTCAACAATAATGTTTCTTAAATTATAGTTAGAATGTTTAACATGTAGTAAATCAAAACAGGAGACATATTATTTAGAATTTTGTATGTTTCTTAAGCAATTGCTCTTAACCTCCTTACTTTCAAAGAAATAAGTCCGGACTTCTTAAGTAGTTGATCATAGTTACTGTTAAAATTATCATAATCTATCCTGATTTTTTTTCTATTTTACTAGTGTTTGATTCATTTGTAAAATGCCAAGTAATAGGACAATAATAATAGTAAATTTGACATAACAAAATAGTAGTATATTGTGAGTCTGCTTTACCTATTAAGATGTTTACTAATTTTCTTTAGTATAATCAGTTGTGTAGAGGCTTTTTCTACAAATTTTTGACACGAACGAATTAAAATTTAACATAATATCTAAGTTTACACTAAGCAGCTTTATTTCATCATCACAGGATATTTCTATATTGAACAGCCACCGGAAAATCTTTGCACCACCGGGATAGTGGCAAACTTCACTACAATTTATACTTGCCCTAAACACTCAAAAATCATTTCATCCGATAGATTTAATGTTAATTATTAATAATTGACTTCATTTAAAGCTATTTTTAATTTTTTTCTTATCAAAAAATGTATTTTAAAAAATTTGTCCGGGCGGAATTTCATGTATTCCAACCGGAATTATGCTGTCCGGGCGGAATTATTTAAATTCCAATTGGAATTTATTCCAACATTATTATTTATTCCAACGGGAATTTCAATTTTTATGAAATTGTCGAAATACATAAACACATGCTTAATATGTATTTGTATGCATTTTCTTGTTGAAATAACGTCTATTTAAGCATTTTTCGGAAAATCCGATCGGATTTTTTTCCATTAAATTTAACTGGAAAAAAATCCGATTGGAATAAAACCCAACTGGACATTATTCCAATTGGAGTTTTTTCCAATACTTTTTATTGGAAATAAATCCTATTGGAATTAATTCCAATTTAAAAGGAATGGAAATTAATCCAATTGGAAGGTAATATATATTAATATTTAAGGTAGTTTTATGTAATTCACGGACAAAATAAAGACAAAATATGGGCCGAAACGTGTTAGAGCCGATTTTTGCACGGGCCGATTTGATGTAATACTAAACTGCTGACGAATGATGATATATATGATAATTTATATAAGAAACTGCTAACTAGTTTAAATAAAGAAGCGTTATCGTAAACTGCTGACAAGTTAGATAAAGAAGGAAAAACATTGAAGATGTCAATTAGGTGTCAACTAGCTATAAGTGTTATTCTAGGCGAGGTCGAAAGATGCTTGATAAGATGTATTTTCAAGATGACACTATTACAAATAATAAATATTGATATATAAATAATAATTGATAAATTTTTCAATGTCTATTGTTAAATTATTTTATTTCAGTATGTAAATGAAATGTCTTCTATGTCTTCTATGATATATATTGGATAAAATTTAGAAAATGTAGTTATAATATGGTGATCTTACATAAAAAGAATATCATAATATATATGCATCATAGTTAAAATATATACATATATGGTAATGTATAGTATAACAATTTATCATGATCTTTTTCGTATTTTGTGCAAATCTGAATAAAATAGAATAAACAATAAGAGGATTTTATCTTTTTCATCAATTGTGATGAGCCGGAAAATTAATTATTTAATGGAATAATTGCAAATTCTTTTAAACTATTTTGTTTATGTGTGTTCGCTATCCTTAATAAACTCTGACTGGAAAATAAATTGCGCGTAAAACTTCCTTGTTTTCTGTTCGCACCTACAAAATATACAATATCGAGATTGACTTGCCCCGAGGTCATTAGAATTTAAACAATTTTCGCAATTTGTCTATTATAATCGCAGATGCAGTCATGTGGCAGCGGACAAAATACAATAAACATAACAGTCCAAAATATTTTATTAAATAATGAATTGAAAATGCTGACCATTTAGAGTGAGTGAGTGAGTGAGTGAGTGAGTGAGTGTGTGAGTGAGTGAGTGAGTGAGTGAGTGAGTGAGTGAGTGAGTGAGTGAGTGTACTGTCTGCAAAGTTAATATATTGTATTTAGTCATGTCGATCATTGATTAATAAAGTAAAAAAAATATATTTGGGCATAATGAACATATAATAATTTTTTTTTTTAATATGTTGAAAAATATCTGTATAATTAAATATAAGTATGTGTATCACCTTACCTGTAATTGGTAAGTATATTTTACTCTTTTCGTGTCGAATTTAGCTTTTAAAATTGTCAAAACATTTTCAATCTATTTCATTTTAGTTCTAAAAGGTGCACATGAATAACCCTTTGAGAATGTTGTAGGACAATAATATTAAACTCGATGAGCAGATACAGTAAGAAATTCATTCATTCATTCATTCATTCGTTCATTCATTCATTCATTCATTCATTCATTCATTCATTCATTCATTCATTCATTCATTCATTCATTCATTCATTCATTCATTCATTCATTCATTCATTCATTCATTTATTTATTTATTCATTCATTCATTCATTCATTCATTCATTCATTCGATGATTACCGTATCATTCTCTTGAATGTAAAATTGGGCGAGGTTTAGCTTATGCAGTTCTTATTTTCAGTTACAAAGGAATAAAGGAATTCTCATGCTGATGATGATGATGATTATGATGATGATGATGATGAAGATGTAGCTGTTGTGTATACATGTATTCATAATGCATTTTAGATTGATATTGTCACATATATGTTATATATGTATTTCAATCAATGTCTTACATTAGAATGTTTGAGGCTGCACTTTGTACACAAGTCGATCAGTAATAATTATCATGTTCAATTTATAGTGTTATTAAGAAAAATGCCTCGTTGTCAAAAATTGGGGAGATTACGACAACTAACACCTTTACAACAGAACTCCTTCACCGCAACAACCCTTTTATGAAGAACAACACCTTCCGATAATCTAGCTTTATATTTTATCGACTACATATAAGAATACACCTTAAGGCAAATAACTTAACGGACCCCTGTAGCGTTGAATGCCATATATATCGAACACTCGTAGACGCTGTCTGTATCTGATTGCGATCACTCAGGCGCTTGAACTTCCTTACTCTTGACAATCATAAATATCAGGCATCCGAAGGTGCTGTCTTAATCTGATTGGGGTCATAAGGCGCTTTGACCGCATTACTTCGATCAGAACAAGCATCTACAAGATAAAGAATCAGGTTCAACATTTCAAAGTTATCTCTTGAAATACAAATGACCAAAATTGCGGAATTGCATTGTTAGAAATCAAGTCGCAACTTTTCGGCCCTATTCGTAAGTCTTCGAATAAGGACCTCGTCGAATATCAAGAATATACAGAACGAATACGGTGTTTCGGTTTAATCTATAAAAAGAAACCAAACATGTAAACAAATTTTAATTAATTGCTTGAAGTCGTTGACATTTTTTTTAAATATATTAAGTAAAATACCATCTTAAATAAGTAAATTCGTAGAAAAAATAAAAACACTACTAACTGAAATAGATGACTGGACTAAAGCATACGGTTTCATAATAAAATCTATCAAAAAGCAAATTATATTTATAGAAAAACAAAGAAATCGTATACAAGTATCCGGCGAAATTACTAGGAATGAAATTTGCTAAAACTTGAAAATGGAAAAATCATATCGATCATTTAATAAAGCCATGCGAGCAATATCACAATATAATGTGATCACTTAAAGGAAAAGAATGGGGGCGATGGCTGACAAAAAAATGCCTATACATACCTTATGATGTTCTTTACATTGAAAAATTTATTACGGATGTATTATATACTAAAAAACCTCTCATAGTAATTACGGGCGCTTACCTTGATACACACACTGAACAACTACATATAGAAATATACATATGTACACAAGTCGACAAGACGGGAATCGCTGGACCGTCGATATGCTACCAATCAATAATTTTGACCGTTTTAGAGGTTATCCAATGAAATCAGGTGATCACGCGCTGCCTTTCGCGACTGGCCAATTAGAAGATCTTGACCACGCCTATCAGTTAATAATAATTAGTGGTGTGTATGTATGTAAATTAGTTTAAGACATTAACATAATCAATGCCATCTTTGATTATACTTAGGCAAAAATTTCAAGTATAATGGCTTTAAAATTATTAACGTCTATGAAAACGCGCAGATAATATAGCCCTGCACGCAAAGTAATAAATGAAAAAATAAAGAATAAATAAATAAATAAATTTATTTATCTATTTATTTATTTTTCATTCATTTATTCATTCAATCACTCTTTCATTCATAATAATATTCATTCATTCATTCATTCATTCATTCATTCATTCATTCATTCATTCATTCATTCATTCATTCATTCATTCATTCATTCATTCATTCATTCATTCATTCATTCATTCATTCATTCATTCATTCATTCATTCATTCATTCATTCATTCATTCATTCATTCATTCATTCATTCATTCATTCATTCATTCATTCATTCATTCATTGGATGATTACTTTAATTTTCTGAGACCGTACCATAATCATTTAGCTGTAAAATTCATTCATTCATTCATTCATTCATTCATTCATTCATTCATTCATTCATTGGATGATTACTTTAATTTTCTGAGACCGTACCATAATCATTTAGCTGTAAAATTGGGCGGGGTTTGGCTTATGCAGTTCTTATTTTCAATTACCAATGAATAAAGGAATTCTCCTTCGCCTAATAAATTAGTGGAATGCAAAATGAATCAATGACATATATCTGATTGGCCCCATATGTATGTTCACACCCAAAAATCTTGTGAAAACATTCCATCAATTAAGTTTTATTACCCTTTAATCAGATTGAGATCGATTTGCATGGTGTGAAAATCACAAATGACCATCTTTGGATATATCACACAACAACATACGTAAAATGTTGATCAATTAGCCGAAAATTTTACATACAGTTTACGAAGGAAATTAGCTCTAAAAAGATTGTTTCTTTGTTAAGTTCATTAATTAATTAATTTAACGCCCTTACATTCAGGAAAACATATTTTATAAAATCATGCCGACCATTTAAATTTGTGAAAAACTGCTGATCAGCTAGATATTAATTCAATTTTATTTAAGGCCGTAAAACTTCTTATTCTATTTGTTCGGTAAATTAACGCTCTTTACATGCAAGCGAGAAAGATGTACAGAGAAAAATGATATTTTGCCGTGAAATTATTATTCATTTTATGTTGTCTGCAAAGTTAATATATTGTATTTAGTCATGCCAACGATTAAATTCTGTACAAAAATAAAATGTTGATCAATTAAATATTAATTCAAATTGATAAAAGCCGTAACACTCGTCTTTTTCTATATGGCCAGCGAATTTAACCTTCATTCAGGCGAGCAAATGCTGACCACTTAGATATAATGAAAATGCTAATTAGGTAGATATATAGAGAAAATTGATATTTTGCAATGAAATTGAAATTTATCTTAAACTGTCTGCAAAGTTAATATATTGTATTAAGTCATGTCGATCATTGAATTTAGTAAAATAAAAAAATATATTTTCGGCATTATGAACAAATAATTTTTTTTATAATATGTTGAACAATATCTAAAGTGTATGTATCACCTTACCTGTAATTGGTAAGTATATTTTATCTCTTCGTCATGTCGAATTTTAGCTTTTAAAATTGTCAAAACATTTTTAATCTATTTCATTTTAGTTTTAAAATGTGCACATGAATAACCCTTTGAGAATGTTGTAGGACAATAATATTAAACTCGATGAGCAGATACAGTAAGAAATTCATTCATTCATTCATTCATTCATTCATTCATTCATTCATTCATTCATTCAATCAATCATTCATTCATTCATTCATTCATTCATTCATCCATTCATCCATTCATCCATTCATCCATTCATTCATTCATTCATTCATTCATTCGATGATTACCGTATCAATCACTTGAATGTAAAATTTGGCGGGGTTAAGCTTATGCAGTTTTATTTTCAGTTACAAAAGAATAACGGAATTCTTATGCTAATGCTAATGTGGTTTCTGATGATGATGATGATGATGATGATGATGATGATGATGATGATGATGATGATGATGATGATGATGAAAGAAATATCACAATATAATGCGATCAATTAAAGGAAAAGAATGGGGGCGGTGGCTGACAAAAAATGCCTATACATACTTTATGATGTACTTTACATTGAAAAAATTATTACGGATGTATTATATACTAAAAAAACCTCTCATAGTAATTACGGGCGCTTACCTAGATACACACACTGAACAACTACATATAGAAATGTGTACGCTGAAATAAGATGTTCAGCGTGAAAAATGCACATTTAAATATTGGACCGTGCATAAAAGCAAAGTCTATAACTTGCAAATTAATAGAAAAATTTGTGAGGATCCATTCTTTTATAAAGAAAGCAAGAAAACACTGTCTCCAGATTAATACAAAAAAAAATGAAAAACAATAATCGATATATCCCCTTTATATCCTCTGTGCAAGATGTATAATACATGCTCTGTGATAAGAATTAAGTATGATATTGTTTTTATAAGATTTTCTTGGTTAAAATAGATCATAATATAAGAAATTATACCTACAAGATAGGCAATACACGAAATCATAGCTTAAGTTGGGAAACCGAGACGGGAACACACACATACATTCCTGCTAGAAATATCGCGCACGAACAATCACATCTATATATTTTTTTATTCCTTTAAAACCTCTTTATATATTTCTGATCATATTAAGAGAGTTGTCTTTTGTATATAATATTATTCAAATGCATGTATTTATGTTTTACTGTACATATTTAAATGTTATTTTCAAAGGGTATTTAGCGTGAACGTATTAATGGAGATACTCTATTGTGCTATTTTTATTTTCTTTTTAACAAACAACACTTTCGGAAAATAATATGATATATACCTTAACATTAAGCTTTTATTTCCACAGTACATGCAGTATGTCAAGAAAGTTTATTATTTCCTTTAAACTGATAAATATATTAGAACTATATCATCAGATGTATATTGTGCGATTAAGGATTACCCAAAAATAAACATCTTAATCATCAAATTTCACTAAATCCTTATGCTATTTACAACAAACCTCTATTCATCGGATGATAAAGTGCTACCGGAAGTTTGTTTAATATCATATTGTATCTGTATATAGTACATTCCCATGCTGTAATGCCATGTACCTTGGGAGAAAATAAGAAGAGATCTGTTCTGTTCAGTAGTAAAACATGTATACATTCAAATAAACAAATAAACTCTTAAATGAACAGATCCACTCAACCAGTGCAAAGTGCACATGTAGAGATTTTCACAATAATTACATATTAAAAGCTAAATTTATTTTTTAAGTACATATAGAAAATATATCTCATAGAGTAGGGAATCAAACATACATTTAGGGAAATAAATACATTCTTTAATATCTTTCATTGGAAATCCTCGGAAGAGTACATGTATATATGGTGATAAAAAAGTTAACGCAAAGCAAAATTTCATTTCTGTATTCGTATTGTGATTTCACTAAATGACCGGGGACAACGTTGAATTTAAGGAAAACAAAGTATTTTTTAATATGCCACACTGGTTCAAGACGTATAATTGCATGTATTTTAAGGAGTAAATGGATGCAAACAGGCAAAAAAAAGAATTTCACATCAACTTCAGAACAACTTAAGAATAAAGTATGAGGTTGTTTTTATAAGATTTTCTGGGTTAAAATAGAACATAATATAAGAAATTATACCTACAAGATAGGCAATACACGAAATCATAGCTTAAGTTGGGAAACCGAGACGGGAACACACGCATATATTCCTGTTAGAAATATCGCGCACGAACAATCACATCTATATAAGGTTGAGAAGCCGGGCAGGGAACACACAAAAAAAAAAAAAAAAAAAAAACGGGAGCGGCAAAATAAAGACGAGTTTCACGAACTTCACTGATTTCGCAAAACATCATTTATCGAGATATTTTTTATGGCAATTTTACTAACAGATAGGCTATTTAACAGATTGCTTTGAAGGAAAACAATTACACTTTATAATATGTATAAGTGTCAGTTTAGATATATGTATATAGTAAGTAACAGTAAAATATCGTCTGCATATCCTGAGCAATGTCGTAGATCACGGCGTATTAAAACAAATATCTATGCTTACGAACCAAATTTTACAATAAAATATTATATAAGTATACGTTAAAGTTTATTAGTACGTAATAACAAAATAAATTGGTAAGGCGCGCGAATTAATTAATTAATTAATTAATTAATTCATTCATTCATTCATTCATTAATTAATTAATTCATTCATTCATTCATTCATTCGTTCGTTCGTTCGTTCGTTCGTTCGTTCGTTCGTTCGTTCGTTCGTTCATTCATTCATTGGGTGATTACCGTATCAATCACTTGATTGTAAAATTAGGCGGGGTTTAGCTTATGCAGGTCTTATTTTCAATTTCCAATGAATAAAGGTGATGATGGTAATGCTGATGATGATTCTGATGATGATGATGATGATGATTATGACATTAAAAACAGTTTTAATATTTTCTTTATTTTAAATATAATGTGATATTTGTAAACGTCATTAACGAAGTTTTTCAGTATTCGATGCATAGAAATCACGTCTTTCTATTTTGCATTGAAATCATGTTTATTTATTTATTTTAGTTTGACCAGTGTACATAAATGACATGACATTTACATAGAATATAAAAGTGTACAAAGATACGTATTTTTGACATACATTTAAAATAAAAATCACCATCATCTTCAAAATAACCGGGTTTATAGGAACGCGTTTCTTTTACACTATTTATGATACAATCATTATTTATCTTACACACATATATATGTACATTAGTACTTTTTCCTATATACCAATACGTCAGGTTATTCGAAAGCATCTTAGATCAATAATCATTAAAGTCGCTAACAATTCGTCTGCTAATTACCGATAACAAACGGTATCGCTGAGATCTTGTGTTTTGGCAAAGCAAGAGTTCTGAAGATTTCTCATATTGCAGAGAAATACATATACAATGCATTCACAGCTATTTCTTCTTCATTTGTCCGTATTAGTTTCTACACATATATGACTGATACGCGGCGTATGGAAACCGTTTTTTTTTCTCACAAGTTTCATAGATTACTTTTAACGTAAACTGTGAAATATTCACTATTTTGCAGGGAAAATGTAAACTTTAAGATCAATAAATGCTTTTTATAGATTGCTCTGTCCATTTGTTTGTTATAATAGATATAATTTACAT